>NC_081781.1:31366403-31466403 GCF_963082965.1 Carassius carassius | reverse complement strand
TTGAAAAATAATGTATTTTTTAACATTAAAGCATGTCAAGATATTGATGATCTTTAAAAAAGCATCATTTGACCCCTTTAAGCATGTGTTAAATATTCTATTCTGTGTTACATAAGTATTAAATATTGGTAACTACAACATATCCTTTGCATCTCTGTGCGAAATAAAATTGCTAAATAATATCTCCAAACTCTCAAAATCTAAAACATGATACTAGTGTATTTATTTATTATGCATCTTCAGTTTTGCTTTCTGAGGTAGTCACACAAAGCTGAGAACCATATCACATGATGTTATTAGTATAATTGATTATTATTTTATGTAGGTCTATCTCAGTGTTATCTCAATGTGGGTGTCTTGGGCAACTACAGTAATAATAAGTATAAAAATAGTAATAAAGAATTGCATTTTTTTATTTTATAAAATATTATCCATGTATTTTCTAACTGCATGGGTAGATTTTTCTATCTTCTATTTCTACCAATTATATTTATATTATATTATTTTATATTATATTTGAAAACAAATCTCATTTTTATATGCAATTTTGCTTATCAAGTAAACTGATCTTGTTTTAAGGATTTTTAAACTAATTTTAAACGTAGGACGTGGAAGAGCTGCTGACGGATCACAAGAATGTTCTGGGAAAATGTTTATAGGTATAACACTCTGTTATTTATTGCGTGTTAATGATCCTTCTTATTATTCAGTATTTTCGTTGTATGCAAGTGATATGGAGTAGCACATGAAAGCTCTTTTCTGCTCTGATCTGTCACATATTAGGGGTTAAACGGATCGCATTTGATAGGGTCTCGTCCGTACGTCTATACTGTTCAGCACGCACGTACAGTACAGACCAAAGGTTTGGACACACCTTCTCATTCAGAGTTTTCTTTATTTTCATGACTATGAAAATTGTAGAGTCACACTGAAGGCATCAAGGGCTATTTGACCATGAAGGAGAGTGATGGGGTGCTGCGCCAGATGACCTGGCCCCCACAGTCACCGGACCTGAACCTAATCGAGATGGTTTAGGGGTGAGCTGGACCGCAGACAGAAGGCAAAAGGGCCAACATGTGCTAAGCATCTCTCGGGGAACTCCTTCAAGACTGTTGGAAGACCATTTCAGGTGACTACCTCTTGAAGCTCATCAAGAGAATGCCAAGAGTGTGCAAAGCAGTAATCAAAGCAAAAGGTGGCTACTTTGAAGAACCTTGAATATGACATATTTTCAGTTGTTTCACACTTTTTTGTTATGTATATAATTCCATATATAATTCCACATGTGTTAATTCATAGTTTTGATGCCTTCAGTGAGAATCTACAATTTTCATAGTCATGAAAATAAAGAAAACTCTTTGAATGAGAAGGTGTGTCCAAAATCTTGGTAAGTACTGTAATTCACAGATTAATTTGCCAATTTATGTTCAAGCTATTTTAAATCACAAGAATAAGAAATTAAAGAGAGCTCACTTTGATTCTCATGAGCTGTTCTCGCACACAATCAAAGAGTATAGCGAAAAGTATAACACAGGCTTTAGGATTACGGTTTGCCTTCAGGTTACTTGCATGTAATAATGCGTAATAAAACTTTTAAAACAAATTTATTGTTTTTATAATGGTAAGTACATTTAACGTGTAACAAGGACACCTTAAAATAAAGTTTACCTGTGGAGAGCAGCTGGAGCCTTCACTGTTTGCGCTCTCTGATCTGGATGATAGCTTCTTGGGAGGTCGAGGTGGAGGGTCTTTGGGTTTTTTTGGTGGTCGTGGAGGGGGTGTGATGGTAGTAAAGGCATACCTCCTGAGTGTGTAGTAACAGTCCTCTGAGATTTCCTCTGTGACTGAATTCCCACTACATACTGGACTCTGGCCTTCCCAGCGCTGCTTTATGTTGAGGATCAAGTCTGTGCGATTGACTGGCACCTCCCTGATCTCTGACAGCTCAGTGTTTGAAACAAGGAGGCAAGGGTCAGAGATCTCCTCCTCAATGTGCAGACCGGGCACGCCAGCCAAAACATCCACCTTCAATGAGAGGTCTCGCACAGACACTTTGACGTTGAAGGGCAGCGGGAACCATCGGCATATTTCCGCAATGGTGTATTGACGCTTATCTTTAACCAGCTCCATGAATCCCCCCTCCAAACACATGGGGAGGCGCACAAGCTCCTTCGTCTCTTTCCCTGTAACTTTCAGACATTGAAATGCATCAGCTGCCCTCTTGGTTCCATTGTGTGAAAGCGCACAGCTTTTGCCTTTGTTTACTATGAACTCATCTCCAGCACTTACAGAAGCTAGCCCGTTATACACAGACTCAAAGTCCCTGGTGGCCACCACGTGTATCTGTTCAGTTTCGCTGCGTGCGCGCTCCAGATCGTAGGCGGTGGGGAACTGGCGCGGCCGCCGCTTTAAGCGTCCATTGTAGGACTCCGGAATAAGAAAGTGTCTCGTTGATTCACGACCCATTTCCGAGGCCAGTATTCGTTTTGCATAGAAAGCATTATGAATGACCACCTGATTGGAACTGAAAAGCATTTCCAGCTCTGGAGAAAGCTTGAAAGGTCTTTCACTTGACAACTTCGCCACCACAGGAAAAAGTTCTTTAGGACTCTTGAAAACATCCATAAGAGAAAGAGGCTGCACAAAGGAGTCACAATCAAACTGCTCAGTGACATCCACCACCTCCACATCCAAATTTGATGGGATGAGCAGAATTTTCTCACTGACTGTGGGAAGAAAGGGTCCAAGTTTAAAAGAGGAAAAACTTTTATCAATGGGCTTTATCTATGTGACGTGAGGAGAACAGATTTATTTATTTTTTTATTTGAATTAATATATGAAATAATAAATTTTTAAATCTGGTATTCTATTAACAATAGTTAATACATTAATTAACATCAACTAACAGTGAGCAATTTATTTATTTACCTCTCAAGACCAGAGAAAAATGTTTTTTTTTTTTTTTTTTTTTTTTTTTTTTTTTGCATGTCTTTACAATGTATAGAGCATTAAAAATAATGTAAAAATATAGATTTTTAAAGATTTTTTTTTCATAAGTTATCCTATGACTTTGGTAGAGGACATCGGGACTCAATTTATAAAAATAAATAAAAAATAAAAAGGCATGAATGAACATGCATAGACAAAAACATACATTTTTAGTTTTCAACATTTTTTTTTTAACCAAACTTTTATAAAAGAAAATTATGAAGAAAATTATGAGAAAATTTATTCTCAACTATGTTATAACAGAATGATTCAATATACAATTTTTCTTTCTGCAAAATGTGTGTAAAATGACCATAAATGGGTTTTCTCATTATACACAATGTATCTATAAACTAAATCTAATTAGCACATTAATGTGTTTTTGGGGCAACATGTAATGAAAAAGAGGTGTAATAATGGGAGTAGTATTCGACAAGATTTTCATAATAATATATCATATTTTATAGAATATTTAAATATAATTTATTTCCCTATTACAAATAGAAAATACCAAAATCTTTAAATGTCCTTTTAAACAAAATACATTTTAAAATAAATCTCCTGCTTTCACAGAGATCTAATATAAATCTAAAATTCACAGTTATATATATATATATATATATATATATATATATATATATAGTATATATATATATACATATATCCCAGAGGTTTCAAAAAAAAAAGAAAAAAAAAGGAAAGAACTTAATTCAAAGGGGTAAACAAATGTATTTTTTCTCATACTACTGACAAATATATATTTTTTAATTTTAATTTCGCTAACACTTCATTGTAGGGAACAGTTCTCTCTATTAATTAGTTGTTTATTAGCATAACTATTATTAACATATTGGCTCATTTTTAGTACTTAAAAAGCACATATTCTGCATGATCATATTCCACGTCCCTAATTATATCCAGTACCTAAACTTTTACTACTGTTTGTTAATATCGAAAATTGGAACTTAAAATAAAGTATGACTTTTTTCATTATATTTTTCTTAATATATTTAGAATGCTTTGGTTCTATTTAAGGATGTTCAGATATTTTTACAGGAAAACAAGACAAAAATTCTGGATTAAGAAAATGATTGGCTGTCACGTGTTGTCTATAAACCGGTGTGTACACCCCTAGAACAGGAATGAAACTAGTGTCATACTCACGTCGTGTAACAGCCTTCAGTTCATACACAGGAGTCAGCTGCAGCTCTCCAAATACATTCTCCAGCAAATTGGTGAATAAGAAGTCCTTTTTGGGCAGAGTTTTGACCTCAGTTACAGTCCTCTTTCTGCCGTTGGAGATTTTCCACTCCGCTATCTCTCTCAGGGTGTAAAACTGGTCATCCTGGCACTCTGTGAAGTGTCCTTGCTGGGAGAAGCTCAGGCTGAAGCAGACCTTGGGCTCTCTGTGCAGAAGCTCACACTGCACACATCCACCGCTGAGCTCACGGCTGACGGCAGTGATTCTGAAGCTGTCTCCCTCCCGTATGACGCCCTGTACCAGCTGAATCTCTGAACCGCTGAGGAACACCGGCTGGGACAGTCTGTGGGAGCTGATCTTCACCGAGTCAGCTATCTCTTGTATGCTTTGGTACGGCTGACTGTCAGCCAGTAGTTTGAACAATCCTGTCACATATAGAGCATATAAGTCACTACAAGGAACAAAAGTGGTGACAGCAAAGAGAATGTCGGAAATAACTAAAAAAGTCAAAAAAGTCATTAACAGAGTATTATACCACTAATATTTTGGATGATGCATCAGTCAAAGTCTTGTGAGACATGACCAGTGGAAAAGAAAAACGGCTGACCACTGTCCGCTATATCTGACTTATCAAAGTGAAGATGGAGCTTTTCGTTCTTAAGCCATCCCAGCAGTATCACTTCAACATTTGGCTAGGTTTGTCATGGAAACGCCTAGGAGCAGCTGAACGTCACAGATCATGAAGACAGACGGATCTGGTAACGTAGCAGTGAGTTTGCTCAAATTCTCTCTGTTCACATCAGGTTCAAGACAATGATATTTGAGTCACATTTAAGTTTAGGGATTAATTCCCATTTTTAACCAATGATTAACTATCACTTTTTCCTCTGTAAAATCCTAATTTGTTGCTTATTAACAGTAAGGTAGTGGTTACGTTTAGTTATGCAGTGGATTAGGGGATCAAAAATCAGAATCAGGCATTATTATGTGCTTTATAATTACTAATAAACAGCCACTATGCTGGTAACATCACAAAATCACTTTTCTGAAACATCATTGTTCTTCACTAGTGAAACAATCTTCTCTGAGTCCCTTGCGACTTAAGAAACAGGATGATTTTAGCATGAATACTTTCACTTTAACATACACTGGTAAGATCACTATCATATATAAGATCCAGTCTTCTGAGGTTAGGTGCAAATACAAGTTATAAGTCACTGTGTACAAATAAAAAGAATGAATATATGCAAACAATTTAGTAGTGGAATTAATTTATGCGACAGAACTGGCATGATCAGAAGCAACAGATTATCTTATAATTATTTTTATTATATAGCATTTAGTAAACATGCAAAATTATCATGTACGAGCAGATTACGAGATCAGCGACATGACTTCCTCCTTTACATCTTTTGGACACACAAAGAATGAACAAACTGTAAAGCCGACATCTTACACGACTGTGAAAGTAACATACTTCAGAATAGGATTGTTGTTGTTATTCCTCTGTTTTACAGTATGTATGTGCAATTATTTAATGGATGTGAGCTTTTCTAAATTATATATTTTTGATATTCAATTTTACATGTTTTAAATTAAACATTTAATCTTTGTTTATCATTACCAAAACAAGATCAATACATTTTAAAAAAATCATTAACAAAACAAATGCATGAATAAATGTTCAACTGAAGACACAGAGATGAATCGTAGATTTCTAAAGGTGCTTCTCAAACAGACTGATCACATTGAGCTATTTTCCGTTGATTTAAACAGATGCATTTCAACCAACAATAACCAAATCCCTTTCTAATCAAAGACACAGATAGTTAGTTTATATATTTAACTGTGGTACCTGGGTATTCCACAGGGATCTCAATCTCAGTGTTGCTGGAGGTCTGCGCTGTGAATCTGCTGATGGTGATATCAATGATTTTCAACAAATCTCCGGTTGAAAGAGAGCACTCTCTTCCAAACATCTCATACACACAGCCTGCAAAAGAACAAGAACAAATACATTCAGTATTGTGTATCAGTTGCAGTAAAACTATTTCTGCACAAGCACTGGAGTGTTATTGTGAGAAGATAAATGACATCACAAAAGACATATTACAGCCTAAAGGAACTAGAAAAAGATCACAAAGAAGTGGGTTTCCGCTTGGCATCATGTGGTTTGAAAGTGAATTTAACTTTGTTTCTTCAACTGATCATTTCAGTACTTTTCTTGCTAGTTAGAGTTACCTCTTAAATGTTTAAAAAAGATTCATTTATGACATATGTGAAAGTTGCTATTCAAAGTCTTCAAAGCTTCAACACAAACTGAGTAACAGTATTATGCTGCCTATTTCGCGCTTTATAAAAAAAAAAAAAAAAAAAAATTCACAGCAAGCTTATGAATTATTATTAAGCATAAATTTTTCTCCATTTCCACATGTTGTTTCTCTGCGGCAAACTGTTTCTAACCTACACCAATAAGTGGACTCAAGCGCTTTCTAGGTTTTAAATAGTTGGCAATGCGTAATTGCAGACCATGAAGATCAGATGATTTCTGAGCAGGTAATACACTTACCTTGATAATATATTCCAGACTGGATCTGAAGCACTCTGGGGAACATCTTAGGGTCCAGAAACTGGGTGAATTCATGCAGGGTCGTAGCCATCTTCTGCTGCGCTTATACCAGGAGATGTTTTTAAAGCTCTGGAAGGGCTGAGAGATGAGGCTCTGTACCTTGGGAATCCATAAAACGTCCCATAAGGGGGTTAGCGGAGGGCTAGATGTCAGATTAACTCCCAGGATGCTCTTTGGCCTCTCCAGACGCCCCTTGAGCTCAGCAGTGCAGACGGAGAACGTGACTGTGAGGCATCCTGCGCAGCACAGGAGGACAGGAAGCCGAATACAGCTCGAAGACCACAACTCAACGCATTGTTAAGTCTCTGCAAAAATACGATGAAATACACAGATCCCACATCCTCTGCCTGACTTCATCACATCAGGGCCAAATGTGAGTCAAAACAACAGGGATCCAAATCATCACTGACTCATTTTTACAGTAATATTGTATGGCTTTTCTTGTTTCAAAGCTGGGAAACCACCGCAAAATTTCCAATAAACCCACATTTTACCAACAATTCGTGCCAAATGGGAGGAAACACATTCTTTAAGATATCCTTTTTTATTCAAAGTATTTTTACTATTTGACATCGTAATACAGCCATAAAGCCAACAACTACAGACAAAAAATACATAACTTATTATTTCACATGATGGACACATTTTTGTTTGTTTTCTATAAAACGTCTGATCAGCATCAATGGCTGCATCTTTCTTCTTAAATTGGCTTTGATCCTAAATACACTAGAGTCTAATACTGTATATATTTTTAATGCATACACTTCATTGTTTGTGTGTTTTTTCTTCCATTTCCAGCACAATACAAATGTGAAAACATCAGAAAAAATAGAGCTCTTCTCTTTTCTCCTCAGCAAAGGAATAATTCACAATCAGTTACGTAAAACAAACCACAATAGCATGTGAGAGATTTCAAAAGCAAAAAGAAATACAGTTTTCCATTACAAAAAAACAAATACAAAAAACAAAAACACTACTTAAATCTGTCTTGTACATAAAAATCTACAAAGAGCGTTTGCGGTGAAAATTGAACGGGGAATGGTAATGATTGTTTTGAGCTTTCAATAATGCAAGTAAACAATAAATACAAACAATGTGCTTCATCCCTATAGACATTTTTACACAAGTCTTTGGCTTATGGTCATCGTCTGCTACCAGAAATCAAAAGAACACATAATAAGCCAGCCATCAGTGAGGAATGCAGTCTTTTCGAGCCAAAGTCACACGCCCTCGATCGATGTTTTTTCCCTTTCGAAACAATGTCCACTTACACGAGTACTACTATACATATGTTTATTAACAGGAACAGTGATAGACACAAAGAAATAAAGAGCATCTTCAGCATGCAACAGCTCGGGCTTACTGTTTCAAATGGCTGCACGAAATCATAGAAAAAACTAAAACCATTCATTTAAAGAAAACATGACCTCGACCAGGTGGCTGGCACTTGAATCTCATGAAAGTCAACACATATGCACGAATGGAGACATTTACACGGCACTCACACCCCGTGTCACATGTAAAATAAGCCGAGTGTGTGCTGCTCAGACACACACACACAAGTCTGTACGAGATGATATCTCCATTACGATGTCTCGATGTACTCCAGAGCCAGATCATAGCAGAAGCGGTACTGCTCCTGTAGAGCGAGAGGGAAATGATCAGTTTTACTTTAAGAGGAGGCAGGTATGAGCTTGACAGAAGCACTGGCTGACTCTCTGAAGAGATGCAGAGGATGTGGTGAAGCTCACACCAGGTTATCATCAAATACTGTATATCCAGCCCTGATAAACACCTGCTGGAGTCTCTCTCACTAACCAGAAATGGACAGCTAACATACCAATGGAAATCTCTATATTTTAAGATTGCAATAAATAAGGAAGAATGAGCGAAATGTCAGTGCTTGACCTGGCTATAAAAGTCAACACATTCAAAAAAATCTCTTTCCTGATCACTTTTTTGTTTTTGTCAAATATATCAGCATCCTTAAATCAGGACGAACTGACTTGAGATGCTGTGTTTTCAGAGATTGTACCTTAAATTCAGTTAAATTCATTTTTCTCAGCTCACACACTAAAGCAAGAAAAATGGATTTGCCATATATTTTTAGTATTGCACACTATATTTCTCAAGTAAGTGTATCGTGTTTTAAGGATGCCGGGATAATCAGCAATGAAAATCAGCAATAAAATTACATTTCCACTATGACAGTTTTTCCAATACCTTTAACAAGTTTCCTAAACTCTTAACACGGTTAGCACAACATCCGTCTTTGTAGGCTATACAATTAACACATTTCTTGTTGCTTTGATACAAAATGCATACAGTTGACACCAATTTAAATAAATTATACATAAATGACAGCTATATTGCATTTTTGTATTTTAGTTTTCGCTCCTTTTCTAATGTCCTGTAGCAAATAAAGTCTTTACTGCAGCAATTCTGTGTCTGTATATTTTTTACATAAACTGTACATTTTATAAAGCTACTCTGAGATGGGCATTCATTTTTTGTATTGAATTTCTGCAGCAAAAGAAACAAAATGCATGCATTTACTAAACTCAACAAAACAAAACTGTAGAGAGGCTTCAAAAGAAACTACTCTGCAAAACACAATCTATGACCAATGCAATATACTGTCTATTGTATGAGAGCAAACCTGACACATAATATAATGCAGTTTCTGTCATTTCAGCTGATGATAGTGGTTTTTTGTCATTGTGTTATGATTGACTAAATGTTCCTGTTGGAGGAGAACATGTGTTAGTGTTTTGAATAATTATCTGATTTTGAAACATGTTTGCAGTGTTTTGTAAGACATAGTGTATAGTGTTAGTTTATTATTGTATTTTGAAAATGAGTTTTGGGGTTTAGTTTACAATGTGTGATTTTGAGCATGCAATTAACCGTTTTGCCAATTGTGTGTTTAAGGTGTGTTAAGAGTTTAGGAAACTTGTTAAATGTATTGAAAAAACTGTAAAGGTGTCATTGCGACACTGTTATTACTTACATAAGTATTGATTTGTGTTGTTGTTGTTGCAGGGTTTGGTTTAAAGTTCTGCAACACGTAAGTGTTATTAGCTCTGGCGTACTAACACATAATGAGTGTAGATGTTGGTTCATACCGGGCTGTCCACCATATTGGGCTTGCTGTTCCTCAGACTCTTCACAGCGTGAAAGACGTCTACAACATTCTGCCGCTTTATCATCTCACACACAATACTGATGGCACTGAACATCCCACTGCGGCCGCCTCCGTTCCTACAGAGACCGAGACATGAAGAGACACACGTGTGAAGGAGGTGTGTGTGAGTGTGTGAGTGTGTGTGCAAACGTTGTGTATCCAGACGAACATTACACTACAATCATGCTGTGGTGAAGGGTCAGCTCTGATGCTCAAGATCAGTGAGAAATCTTAAAGAGTCTCATGCTGCCAGACTTTTGATTACAGGAGTTTTCCTTGTGAAAACAGATGTGAGCATAATTTTATCGAATGTGCACTTGTGGTGTACTTCAAATCTTAAAAGTACATAAAAACTGTACTTGCAGATAACATTAAATAATCAAATAAAATGGCCACTTAAGTGTATTTAAAGAGAGACATTTGTCCTGACAGTGCAAAAATGCTAATTAAAAGCTTTACTTTAAAGTAGATTATAAATCATGCTTTAATATTATTTTCTCATGTATTTATTTTTAAGTGTTGGCTAACATACTAAAGCACATGTAAAGTGCTTGATTAGAATTTGAACTTGTGTTATTTGATATTAGATTTAGAGTTAATATATTATATAAATATGCACAAGCATAAAACTCATTGAGTTTAGTAAAAAGGCACTCTAAACTTAAGCTAACTGTATTTAGTATAAATGTAAACTATAATACATTTCAATTAATTTCTGTAACAATTGTTATTTTAAAGGTATGCAGCATTATGAAGCATTAAATGGATAGTTTACACACAAAGGTAAAATAACAACAAAACATTTGTATTTGGTGAACTATCCCTTTGAGCAGAATTTACGCCATTATTTTATGTGTCAATTTTATTAATGCCGCATAAATAATTTAACCATAAAGCATACATAATTTTATTTAAGCTTCATAAATTAAGTGTAGAAAATTGAGTTGATCAGTCAAAGGAGCAGTTATAGTTAGCTTTTTATGTGATGTGTAGTTGTGAGTAAATCTGATGCCAGTGAACAGCTGCTTTTGGTCTCTGGTCATCTGTACTCACAGGCAGTGTATAATAGTGCGTCCATCGCCTTCCTCACATTCCTCCTGCCATTTGTCCACCTGCAGGATCAGCTTGAGGAACGAGCGCTTGGAGGCGGGAACCTCCCTATGACCCGCCCATCCCAGGTACTGGAACTGACGGACCATCAGGTAACCTTCCTGAGGCTTAGGACACACAGATCAATGTAATACGCATTTCTGCCCAAGACCAGTGTACAGCTCTGCTCGAAGTGATCAATGAGTTTCAGACACATGTGGAAAAACTCACCCTGGTCAGATTGCATATCCTGAAGAGACGACTGATGACATCACAGTCCATAGAGCAGGATATGCAGTCCACCTGTACTGGACCGTATCTTAGCATCCCCTCCTCCGGCCAGTACTGAGGACAACCCTGTACACAGCGATTCCACACACACAGAAGTCACTGACTGTTAACTGCTGCTGCACTAAAGTGAAGATTTGAGCAAAATGTACTCATCATCAAGACGTAGATGAGTTTGTTTCTTCATCAGGTTTGTAGAAATGTAGCATTGCATCAGTGTCTCATCAATGGATGCTCTGCAGTGAATGGGTGCCGTCAGAATGAGAGTCTGATAAAAACATCACAATAATCCACAGCACTCCAGTCCATCAGTTAATGTCTTGAGAAGACAATAGCTGTGTGTTTGTAAGACACAAATCCATCATTTAGAAGTTTAACTTTAAACCAAGTTCATAATTCCCCCAGAGAAAAACCAGCTCATCAGAATGAGGTGAGAAATATGTAACAGTTTAAAGTTAACCCATGTTAACTTGTTTCTTTTGTCTTGTCAAGACATTAATGGGACTGGAGTGGTGTGGATTACTTACTTGTGGATTATTGTGTTTTTATCAGATGTTTGGACTCCCATTCTGACGGCACCCATCCACATCCATTGCTGAGCAAGTGATGCAATGCTACATTTCTCTAAACCTGATAAAGAAACAAACTCATCTTCATCTCGGATGGCTTGAGGGTGAGCACATTTCTTGCAAATTCTCCTTTTTGGGTGAACTATTCTTTTAAACACGCAAAATAAACATTCAGTTTGGCTCAACATAAACAGATTGTTTTCCACTGATTTCACTCGCTAACCAACTGATCTTTGATGTCTTCTCATTCCTTCAGTATGCCCTGCACAAACATTAACAACAAGAATAAAAACAACAACCACAATCTCACCTGAGCCAAATCGATCTCGTTTAGCATGACGATGGAGGTGCATCCATAATCATACACCAGCCTCCAGAAGTCCTTGACAGTGTTGGGTAACGGATGCTGGGTCACGATGAACGCCGCCGGCTGCCTGTAGCTCTGCATAACACACAATATCATGTACTTTCTGCAAACACTCTGCTTTCTGACACTTACGCACAACCAAGATGAAGATGGGACGTTTTTTTTTCAGGATGGCCAGTGTATGATTTTGTATGATCATGCAATGACCACAGTGAGCATTGGACACGAGAGAATTGGCACAATTGGCACGTTTTCTGCGTGTGTGTCTTTGCCGATGTGTCAGTGTGATACATGTACATATCTGCAAGTGAATAAATGCATTCTTTTTTCTCTGCATGCTGTAGCAAACTCAGTATAGAGAGATTGAATGGAAAGTGCTGACATACCACTAAAGCCACGAAACAAATCCAGTCTAACAGAGGCAGAACTGAATCAGAAATTACCTGGTATTCTTCTGACGGCTTGGTTAAAAGAAGTCCAAGAGTTTGTGAAGCGTATGAGGAAGCGATTTAAAATGAACCTCTAAAATCACAACTTCTTGAGTTTGATTGTGGCTGTGTGATCAACATCTCCCAGGGTCAGAGGTCATCGGCTGTGGGATGTCACTGACTACACACGCTCACATATACAGACGACTGTGCACATAGTGCTCTACACTAGATCCTAATTCATTACAGTACTTACACAGACAGCCATGACGAATGAAGCACTAGGAGAAGGATGCACTGTCACTCACAGATCAATCTAGATACTGAACAAATGCATTCTCAAATTAGAAACTAAAAATATTGACTCGCCCTCGTGTCATTTCAGACCCGTTTGGCTTTCTTTCTTCTGAGGAAGTCAAAAGGAGAGTTTTGGAGGAATCTTCAGGCGGCTACTTTCCTTATAATGAAAGCATGCCGTAACCAAGAGCTGTGATGCTCAACACACACTAACAGTAGTTCATACGACTCTGTTCGAGCTGAAGGACTTCTGATGTTGAACCAGGAACAAAGTTGTGCTTCTGTTCAGTGTAGTATGGACTACTTTTATGGTGGTTTCTTGGCCTTTATTTGTAGCTTGACTCACTTTTGTTGTATGAAAAGAAATTCATTGTTAAAAATCTCCAGTTTACAGCAGAAAGAAGGAAAAACCATCCAGATTCTGAGTTACTTTTTAAATAAATGACAAAATTTACACTTTAATGCAAGGGATTTACACTTACACTTACCTCACACTTTACTAAAACAATTTGGACTACTACTTTTGAAAACCCAAATGTAAGAAAGTTGAATTTAGGACCACATACAGCCATCAAGAAGAATTCAGTAATTACACAACTAAAAATAAGCGAATTAAATGCTTTATTAAATCAGGACAAATAATCGCATCGCTGATCTACATGACACTGTCATCACGTTACGGGTCTGAAAGTGGCTCACGCTAACATCTGGATTTGTCTCTAGCTTTCTGTAACTCCGTTCCAAAATCCAATGAGAGCTCTCGCTGTCTGCTGTCTACACTACACACCAGTGAGAGACTGACTCAGTAGTTTGATGTTAGCATGCTTCATCAAGAATCCACAGCATAAATCCTTACACTTTTATCATATCGATATGTTGACTATAACGTTTAGTTTTGGTAATGCTAAAACAAGGTCTCTCAGAAGGCAACAACGTTAGGTTGCCTACCCTCCAATCTTACCTCCACTGGCAGCTCACTAGGTTTTGGAACAGAGCGTGTGTCTAACATAAAGGAGACGAGGAAAGAGAGTGAGAGTGAGGAAGCCATACTTACATCCATGAGCGCTGCATTGATGTAGTTGCTGCTCTCTCCGTCGATGGTGATGAGGAACGGCAGGCAGCGGTCGGGCGGGAGGTTGTCCATGAAGCGATTCTTGTCATGATTTCGAGGAAGGAGTGCAATGCTGCAGTCTTCAGGCTGAGGCTGAGGAGTCACTGAGTTCAGCGTCTGCACAGGAGAGAGAAGACAACAGCAGGTGAGTCATGTCCCAGGCTGTGCATCGTATGCTATTTGGTAGAAACTAGTCAAATGAACCAGATGCCAACACAAACAGGTTGTGTGACATGCGTGCATCTTCAAAAATCATGAATAAAACTCTGCAAGAATGCTGTAATGTCTGGCATGAATAATGTGCAACAGCATTTGTCAGGTACCTGGAACTCGTCTTTGAGGTGAGAGGAATTGCTCTGAGAGTCGATGCGGATCATGTCGTAGTATGCGGCTTTGAACTCGCAGACGGGAATGGCCGTCTCGCCACACAAACATGCCTCCAGGATGGCATCGTGGATGAAAATGTACTGCTCCTGAGAGCCAGGGGAAAACCAGGGGTTGTGTGTCGTCAGTGCATGCGCTTTCATTTTTGACAAACCTATTAGTTTGCTTAAGATGTATTACATGTGTAAACCACTTTAGCAAACTGCAACACTTGTATTAAATAATCCCTTTTTCATTTGTATTTTTTTAGAGGAACTCTGAATTCATTCACTCTGACATGCCTAATAGCAGCAAGACAGATACTACAGCATGGCTGCCTGCTCGGTTGTTGTTGCTGCTGTAACAGTGGCCCTTAGTGGTCAGGACTGAGTTTCCTTCTTCTACAACAGATGTTGAAGCTGCAGCTGCAGGCCTCTGGACATGCACTTCTTAGGTACTGGCAGTAATGGCAAAAGCATATGTTTTTGCATGCTTAATTAAATGAAACTCTGTAAACTTAAAAGGGAAAACAAAATAAGAACTAACATTATGAATTTGATAACCAGTGGCCTCCTAAAATAAATAATTAGTGGGGAGAAAGTCCTAGAGGACCATAATCAGTATCATGACTGAAGCATGCAAACGCACCTCAGTCTGGACCATGTTGATTCTCCTGGAGCGCAGAGCTTTGACACAGTTGTAGATGTCCACCACCCCTTCTCTCTCTGCCATGTCCAGCATGATGTCAATCACGATGTAACATCCTGTCCGGCCGGCTCCCGCACTGACACGGACAGAGCAGCATTAAAATATTAAAATAAAGAACAAAGAAATACATCACATCTAATAGAAGAAAGTCTGCTACTATTATTATTTGTTTTCTTTTTCTTGTTATTATTGCTGTAGCAGATCTATTACTTTGCATTTACACTGTAAGATTCACACGTTTTATATTTTGACATTTTTAAATTTTTCTGTTGCCATAGTTATCACTGTCAATCATCGCAATCAAAGCTTTTACTGTTTGCCTGAACGGCAGAATAATGCAATGAGAACAAAGAGAGCAGCAATTAAAGACTGTCAACCAGTTGAAAGGAAAAGAAAGCTGCATCATGGGATTGTTTTCTTTTTCTTTTTTTGCATGCAGCAATGCAGATGAGACCACATCCTGTTCTTGGGGCAGGAACGGCAGGCAACGTGGTAATGTTTAAGGGTAAAATAGTTTCTGCCAGATGTGTTAAATGAGCTGAGAACCGAGAGTACAAAGATATGCTGTGACTGACCAACAGTGTCAGATGTGGACGCTGGTTCACTGAAGTGTGAGCATGAAAAAATAAAGAACCAACCACAAGACCATTTGCATATGCAGAAGAGCTGTGGTAAGACCCTACAAACAGGAAATGATGTCATGAACCAATGACAATGCATTCTCTTCTACAACAAAAGAACCAGTCTCAACAGAGAAGGCCCTCCAGATTCAACTATGCATTGCTTAAGAGAAGGTCAGAAAATATCAAGCTGTGGATCTTTCTTCTGATGCTGTACTGTTCATTAAAAAAATAGTTTACCCAAAAATGAACATTTGCTAATAATATGCTCCCCTTCAGGCAATCTGAGATGAGCTGATGAGATTGCAGAAATGTATATTTGGAGAAATGTAGCATTGCGTCACTGTCTCTGCAGTGAATGGGTGCCGTCAGAATGAGAGTCCAAACAGCTGATAAAAACATCACAATAATCCACAGCTCTCCAGTCCATCAGTTCACATCTGGAGAAGACCAAAACTGAAACAAATCCAGCATCAAGATGTTTTAAATGTTAACTTTTGTTGCTTGGTCTGTGCATATTTCACAACTGATTCAGACAAGATGACATTTTCACTGGAGAAAGCAATATTATGGATTATGGACTCTAGCTGGAAGCCACTGTTTACCATTAAACACACCTTGATGGATTTGATTCTTACAAACGTGTAGCTTTTCATGTTTTTATCAGCTGTTTGGACTCTCATTCTGATGGCACCCATTTACTGCAGAGCATCAACCGGTGAGCAACAACATCTTGGATGTACAGAGGTTAGGAGTACATTTCCAGTAGATTTACTTTTTGTTGGGTGAATTATTTAAAATATCAAGAATTCTGAAATCACCTTCTTGTCTTAAAATCAGTACAAAGCAATTATCACTTTTCATTTGCAATATTTTTCAGTAGCCACTTTTACACTTACAAATTTATTTTCTGTCATTCACGAATGCTGTGGCTTTCCGTGTTTGATTCATTTTTGCTACTATTCACAATTTCACACTCCACCAAAGGCCAACACTTTCTGCAAATGATCTCAATACAGCTGGCTACATACATGCTCACATGACCTCTGCATTTCCAGGCTGTAAAGAGAGTGTAGGAGCCGAGGGTGTGATGATGCATTGCAGTACCTGCAGTGGACGACGATAGGCCCAGCGGTGGGAGGGTTGGACATCTTGACTCGTCGGATGAATGACAACAGCCCTGTAGCGTGATACGGGACTCCATGATCGGGCCAGCCAGTGAAGTGAAACTGCTTCACCTCTCGCACCTCATTAAAACCCCTCTGGCAAAATAAGAACAAACATCCACAAGACACCTGAGCACCTGGGCTACTCCAATACTGCAACAACAGATGCAGTGCTGAACATGAAGGCAGTCAGCCTTGTGTAACTTCATGTGTGTTTGTGGTTTGAGGACAGAGTTGTGGTTCCTCCTTGATGAAGAGCTGACTGCATACATCCACTAACAATGACCATAATGCTTGCTTTAAAGTATATGTTTTAATAATAGTGATTTTAGTGAAAAGAAAAGATCCTGCAGCATCTGACACATGCAGATACAGACTCTTCATCTAACAAAGACACATATTTATAATTGTGACCTCTGTGAACACTTGCCTTGATAGACAAAAGGTTTTAACAATAAACTTTAAACGTCAAAATAATCTCACCCTCTCCAGAGTGAAAGTCCTGACAACGTATTCTGCGAGCGGCTCGACTTCCACAAACGTCACTTTGAAATCTCCATAAACTTCAGCATCATCTGGCCAGTATTTATAGCATTTCACCTACAGGAGGATGAGACCCACCAAACGTTAAATACAGAGCAAATCACACGCACTCGAATGCAAACACACTGAATACAGTCAGTACTATACTGACTGATGCCAAGCAACACAGATGCATCTTGATTCTCAGCAGTCTGATTTAATTCATGGCATGCTTAAATCTTCAAGCTGAAATCTTGCTTAGATGCTTCAAGATGTGAGTGATCACCTCTAGTACTATGTGATCATTAGCTTCAAGAGCATTATGATATAAAGACTGCTGTTGAATCAGTTCAAATGCACTCACTTGTGCACAGAAATATAATTAAACAGTGTCCACAACATGCACAGATGTACAAAATACATACAAAGACATGCTTCAACCCTTTGAGAAGTGTCAAAAAAGTGGGTTATTTCCTTCTTTTGATTTTGGGGTGAAATATGGCTTGTTCCTGACAGGGTTTGTGAAATTCACCCATTTTTGAGTTACCGTATTTTTCGGATTATAAGTCGCACGTAAGTATAAGTCGCATCAGTCCAAAAATACGTCATGATGAGAAAAAATCATATATAAGTTATTTAGAACCAAGAAACAAGAGAAAAAATGACCGTCTATAGCCGCGAGAGGGCGCTAGAGACTACAGGATCACTGAGCAGCATAGAGCGCCCTCTGGCGGCTGTAGACGGTAATTTTTTCTCTTGGTTCATTTCTCTTGGTTCATGTCAAATTAATTTTGATAAATAAGTTGCACCTGACTAAAAGTCGCAGGACCAGCCCAACTATGAATAAAAGTGTGACTTATAGTCCGGTAAATACGGTAATCATCGCTCACTCTTCAAAAGGTTTCTGCAGGCAGGGGCCTTCACAGGTCACATCACAGAGCACGAGCACACACGACGGCCCCTCAGCAGGCAGTATAGTGACATACCCGGCCCACCTCCACTAGGTTGGTTACCATGACGATACAAGCCGACTGCTCCTGCCAGATCATCCTCCAGAAGTCGTACACCGTCTCGTGGACAGGGCCTGTGGGGAAAAAACAAAAACAAATGTGCTGCTTTATTGCTCTAAATCTCTGCTTTTATTTGATATCCGTCAAAAATATTGGCATCATTTGACAGATTTTACATTGCATCTTTTGTGATATAAATAGAGTAGAATGTATTAGAATTATATACAGTTGCTGGTCATATAATTAGAATATCATCAAAAAGTTGATTTATTTCACTAATTCCATTCAAAAAGTGAAACTTGTATATTATATTCATTCATTACACACAGACTGATATATTTCAAATGTTTATTTCTTTTAATTTTGATGTTTATAACTGACAACTAAGGAAAATCCCAAATTCAGCATCTCAGAAAATTAAAATACTGTGAAAAGGTTCAATATTGAAGACACCTGGTGCCACAATCTAATCAGCTAATTAACTCAAAACACATGCAAAGGCCTTTAAATGGTCTCTCAGTTTAGTTCTGTAGGCTACACAATCATGGGGAAGACTGCTGACTTGACATTTGTCTAAAAGACGACCATTGACACCTTGCACAAGGAGGACAAGACACAAAAGGTCATTGCAAAAGAGGCTGGCTGTTCACAGAGCTCTGTGTCCAAGCACATTAATAGAGAGGCGTAGGGAAGGAAAAGATGTGTGAAAAAAGTGTACAAGCAATAAGGATAACCGCACCCTGGAGAGGATTGTGAAACAAAACCCATTCAAAAATGTGGGGGAGATTCACAAAGAGTGGACTGCAGCTGGAGTCAGTGCTTCAAGAACCACTACACACAGACGTATGCAAGACATGGGTTTCAGCTGTCGCACTCCTTGTGTCAAGCCACTCTTGAACAACAGACAGCGTCAGAAGCGTCTTGCTTCAAAAAGGACTGGACTGCTGCTGAGTGGTCCAAAGTTATGTTCTCTGATGAAAGTAGATTTAGCATTTCCTTTGGAAATCAGGGTCCCAGAGTCTGGAGGAAGAGAGGAGAGGCACACAATCCACGTTGCTTGAGGTCCAGGGTAAAGTTTCCACAGTCAGTGATGGTTTGGGGTGCCATGTAATCTGCTGGTGTTGGTCCACTGTGTTTTCTGAGGTCCAAGGTCAACACAGCTGTATACCAGGGAGTTTAAGAGAACTTCATGTTTCCTGCTGCTGACCAACTTTATGGAGATGCAGATTTCGTTTTCCAACAGGACTTGGCACCTGCACACAGTGCCAAAGCTTCCAGTACCTGGTTTAAGGAGCATGGTATCCCTGTTCTTAATTGGCCAGCAAACTCACCTGACCTTAACCCCATAGAAAATCTATGTGGTATTGTGAAGAAGAAGATGCGATATGCCAGACCCAACAATGCAGAAGAGCTGAAGGCCACTATCAGAGCAACCTGGGCTCTCATAACACCTGAGCAGTGCCACAGACTGATCGACTCCATGCCACGCCGCATTGCTGCAGTAATTCAGGCAAAAGGAGCTCCAACTAAATATTGAGGGCTGTACATGCTCATACTTTTCATGTTCATACTTTTCAGTTGGCCAAGATTTCTAAACATCCTTTCTTTGTATTGGTCTTAAGTTATAATCAAATTTTCTGAGATACTGAATTTGGGATTTTCCTTAGTTGTTAGTTATAATCATCAAAATTAAAAGAAATAAACATTTGAAATATATCAGTCTGTGTGTAATGAATGAATATAATATACAAGTTTCACTTTTTAAATGGAATTAGTGAAATAAATAAACTTTTTGATGATATTCTAATTATATGACCAGCACCTGTAAAATGAGTACTGCTTGCAAGTTGAGAAGAGATATTTCAACATGGTTTTACCCATGTAAAGTAGTTTTGGGATAAATTCATACACTGAGGATGATGCAGCACTATTGAGTAATATTTTTTACTTAAAACTAGTTCACGTAGATGCTATTCTTTTATACTTGCTGCTTCATGAATGTTTCCGGTGCAGGTTTCAGTGAATAATTTTGAATTTATGAGCATGGACACATTTTAAGATGTGTATCAGATAAAAAAGAATGCAGTATTCCCATTTGACGACAATCCACTTGTTGATTATTTGTAATGGTAAACTATATTTAGTTAATTATATTTAACCATCATTCCATTTTTGCTCTATTGTTCAATTAATTTTGCGGTCCTCGTTTACCTTGAGTTGCGATGTAATGACTGGGCCTCTGGTAGCCCTGCAAGAGAAAAAAAAATAAGAATTTTGTTGGAGACAGCAAACAATTCAAATCTGAGAGTAATTTATTTCACAGTGTGCTATGCAAAACTGTGCTTAATTACACTTATAAAAGCTCATTTTAAGACTTGTAATCTCAACACACACGCACACACACACACTACGATTTCTACGGATCAAACACACACCTCAGGGAGACCCAACATCAAATCCCCCCTCCCACAAAAAATAAAACACACCACACCAAAATCATGAGCGTTAACTGAAATACAGGCCAGGGATGTTGACATGCATGATGCCTACGCCACAGGCGAAGCAGATGAGTGGCAGCGTGAGAAAAGAACGACAGAATGGAGCTGAATGTGTGTCAGTGCAAGCAAATGGACTTCAGAGCATGGAGAGGTGAGACAGAGAGGGGAGTGTGCCTACAGTGATACTTACATCCCTGTACAGCCAAATCTACCGCCCCAAAACCAACCGCATAAGAGTGAGAGAGAGCACAACAATGTCAGTGAGTCAGCAAGCACCTCCAACAAGGAAGAAAAGAAAGCTGTATATTGTGTATAGTTGAGACAAAGGCATGCATAAAAGACCTCACATACGAGGGAGGGAGAGACGTTTCTCACACGTTCGCCAATGGAGGAGGAGGCGGCATCGCCACTTACATCAATGTAGTTGGCATTTATGTAGTCGGAGGACGGGTCGTCTTCCATTGGCTGCAGGATCACTCGAGAATGATCGTCTACAGCGCGACACACGGCAAACAGAGCAGATTCAGGACAAAAACAGTGTTTTGTTGGCATGCTCTTACGGTGGGTGCATGAAAACATGTCCTGGTCATATTTCACCTCAAATCTAAGTTTGTTTGCAGTATTTTTTATGACCGAGCACATTTTCTCTCCTCATTTCTCATCACCTCAATGCGTCCAGACGTTTACCTACTGAGTTTATTCGTAACTGTACAGAAAAAAAATACATGAATGAAAATCGTGTCATACAGACACAATGAGCAGTTTTTTTATAAATAAACAATTTAAATTCATGTCCAGGTCGACAGGCTTGATTTCCAGGGAATGCAGGGAATGCATGAACTGATGCATACCTTTATTGCAATGTAAAGCACTTTGGATAAAAGTATGTAAATTTATGCAAAATACTGAACATTTTTGGGGAAATGCGTTCAACTGAAAATGATCTTACTAAAACAGGCCTGGTTTTTATGTGCACAATATAATATCTTAAGATGTTGGGGTGAAATATGACTTGTTCTTGATGTTCATCTTTAAAGCACCAGCACATGTTGGTTTTCTAAAGAGCAACAGATGCTTTCCAAAGGGTTCTTAAATGACTTCAAAACCATCTAAAGGAGAGTGTTTGGAGCCAGATATTAAGTGAACTAGAGATTATCCTACACTCTTACATGCAATGATGTTCCCGTATCGATTCTTCGTTCGATTTTGCTCTTTCTTTGCTGCGTCCCAGGAAGCAGACTGACCCTCAAAGAAGCTCTGGAGATAAACACAGAATCAATTATAACACAGGAGCTTAAGTGAATCAATATCCTAATTTACTCTTATTTTCATCATATCTGACAACATCAGCACAAACACAGTAGTCTGAATTTGCTCTGTGTGCATGAAAATACATGTCAGTTTGATCACTGAACAGTTAAGGAAGCATCAGGCGCTCTCAGCAGCTGAAACTAAACAAATTGTTCTGCATCTGGCACAGAATCTCCACTGATCAGTTTGTGGTTTTATAAAATAAACCACCAACACGCTTTGCCTGCAACCAGCAAACTCTTCAGTGCAAAACATGTGTGGCTATAACGCTGTGGAGGAGGGGTTTCAATGACTTCTTGGAGAAGTGTGATTTCTTTTTTCTTTTTTTTGGATGTTAAAAACAAGATGTAGATGAGTTTGTTTCTTCGTGGGAACAGGTTCAGAGAAATGCAGAATTTCATCAGTGTGTCATCAATGGATGCTCTGCAGTGAATGGGTGCCGTCAGATTGAGAGTCCAAACAGCTAACCTCATACTCCTCCTTGAAGCCGTAGCTGTCGGAGGTCTTCATCAGATTGATGTGCTGCAACAGGTCGGCCACCCGTATGGCAGGATGGAGCTGTCCGGTCTGATAGGGCGACTCGGTGCCCTCGCAGTGGTAGCGCGGGATGTCCAGCAGTCTGCTGTTTTCGGCCGCCGCCGCCGCTGTGTGGTTCTCATCTGAGAAAGGGGTCGGGAAAGATTTATTGGAATGCACACTGAGGGATTCGGACAAGTCTTTGTACATGCTAAACTCAAAGGACTCGACACACACACACGCAAAACCTCACAAATGCATATATAATCCCAGAGTTGTGCACTCTGAACAGGACAGAGGCGTTTCTTCACACACACTTACCAGTGATAGGCACTTATGGGGCAGCGGGAGAGAAAAGAGTTGTTTAGTTCAGCGTCAGCTCAAACACATGGCCTCTGTACTATAGCTGATGGGATGATATGGACTAAACATGTACAGAACACAGCTACAGGACACTGAGACGACGGGGAGCACAAACAAAGCCACTCTCTACATCACATCCAGACTGGTAGACTTTTGCTTTTTTGAAGGCACTTCAAATTTCACTTGAGCTGCAGTTTTTGTGGAGATGCGGAAGCCACATACATAATCAGTATACATACATATTTATATATTTATATATATATCGAACCACAAAAGACACCTCTGAATATTATCAAATGCACAGGAATCGAAACCACAGGAAATGATTTACAACAACCCCCGTCGATTCTCGAGAACAAAGACGAGCACACATTTTAGAGTTTCTTCTACACAGCACCGGCCTACATCTTGACTGAGACACTTGTTAAGGTTCCTGCAGACTTTGATAATCAGACTTCATTCGGTCACATCTTGTGAGAGTCTAGAACCTCTCTTCATCACAGATGTCAGTAAGTCACAGCTGTTTGGATGAAGTGTTGTCCTATACACTTCAGCGCTGTCTCTGCCAGAGCCGTGGCCTAAGGGGACGTTTAAATACCCCACTGATGTAGAAAACGTCTTCTTTCTTGCTAGTTCTGTCATGTTAGCTCTATGTTAGCATCTGAAACTGTTAACCCAGATGACTGGAGTTATATTAGGTTTTCGAGTAAGCTGTCAGTTCAGTTTTGGCACCATCCCACGAGCTCCGGGAACACTCATAATGTCATGTGTGTGTGTGTGTGTGTGTGTGTGTGTGTGTGACGAGGCTTTGCTTAAACAGAGCAGTGCTTTCCAGTTGATTCTGCTTGCAGATTTTAAGTAGTTCTTAAAATGTTCAAGTAATGTGAATCTTTTAAGGATAAATTATTAAAATCCCTCATGTAAAAGAAGTACACTTTAGTATACTTAAAAAAATTAAACTAAAATAAAAATAAAAAATAAATAAAAAATAGTATATGCGATATACTGTATATAGATACTTAATTGCATGTTAATTTAAATTAAATGAAAATACATTATAGTTTAAATTTTACATTTTAAATTAAGTTTGACTTGTTTTTTGACCCACGAAAGTAGGATTTCAGAACATATTTAAATATATTTTCATGTTGACTATGAAATATGGTTTAAGTGTTAGTTTGTTAGACAACACATCAAAAATAGTATACTTCTTTAAAGCACAACAAAATACTAAAACATGATTTAAAATGCACTGCCAAGCAAAACTGTTAATTTGACATTATAATAAAGTGCACTTTAGTGTGATAATGTCAAAACAACTGTACACTGGGTCGCAACCCACCAGTAGAGAAACTTGGTGATACTATACTATAGAGTAGATATTGTGTGTGGGGGGAGTGTTGTGCTAGTTACTAAGACATAGTTAACGCTACTAGTTACTTCATTCATAAAGTAACTCAATTACTTTGTTGATCACTTACACCAAAAAGTAATGCATTACTGTTAACGTTCTTTAATGTTCCCATTAATGCCCTTTTAAAACTGACTTAAACAGAAAGTCATTTTTAAACACTATTCTGATTAACTCAGACCAGCACGAACTGAATATTGTGTATCACAATGATTTCTGAAATAAATAACAAAACACCTGAATAATATATTCAGAATCAAAAACTAAAGTGGTTTCTGGATCATAAAAGCTGTTGTGTTGAGCCCTTAAAAATGTTCCTTTCCTAGCTTAAGGATGAAAACTATCAACAATGGACAACATAACACAGAACATTGTGAAATAAATAAATGAAATCAACCTGAATCATTACAGAATCATTATCTCGGATTTGTAGACTCACGGCTTCTTCTTTATAGCTTTTATTTTAGGCTATAAAACACAGGCGGCGGTGTCTTATCCTATTGGTGATTAATGTAAAATAAACGCTAAAAAGCTGATCATGGTCTCATATGATACTATGAAAAAATAATGTTTAATAAACAGAAATTAATCTGCCGGTGGGATTACATTATGTTGTCATTTCTTTTCTAACTGAATGTAATGTTATAATAGGTCTAATTATTTAATAAAATCAACAGAATAAGTCTTAATGTTAAGAAAGAATAGTACACAAACATTTCCAAAACTGTAAAAGGTTATTTAAAAATGCAAACATTTTTACTGTCTTAAGTGCACTCATTGATTAAGCCTATAAATTAAAATAATAGTAATAAAAATAACTATTATTTTTATCATTATTATATATTAGGCTATTATACAGTTTATGCATAAGAAACTTTTATCCAAAACGACTTACAAAAGAGGAACAAATTACTCCTGAGTCAGTCACAATGACAGGATTATTTGATAATAATAATCAAGTGCTATAAGATTATCACCAATTAAACAAGATTTTGATGCACATCTTTCTTATTAAATCGTTGTATTCCACCTCGTGCTGCACTTGAAGGAGAATCACTTAAGACACTTTGCTGTAGACCTATTCCACATAATAATATTCATTCAAACTGTATGTTAACACGTAGGAGCTTGCTGCATGAATCCGTGAGTACAGTTTAGAAATCAGAGGAACGGATTGTGAAGCGTGCGCACGGATAATGAATTCACGGGTACAGACTCTAAACCCGAGGGTACGGTTTACAAAATCTGAGTGCACGGATTGTTAATCCTTGGGCACGATTTGTTAAACCGAGGGAACAGTTTATGAGTTTGCGAGTACGGTTTATGAACTGACAGGACGGATTGCAAAACCGTCGCCAAGGAATGATTTTTTTTCTCCTACAGGTGACGTGCGGGGCTCCGAACATTCGAACCAGAAAGACACAGCTCACATTTGCCTAAAATGTTTTTGTCTTTATGCTGAACTAAAGTAAAATAATGAGCATATTTCGACTCATCTTGCGCTCGCCTTGACTGCCGCACATACTTGAATAAACGGAAAAGCGCCCACAGTGCGTCTTGTGTTTACAGTGGTTGGCGTCCACCAATCCTACAATGCGTCGCTGCTGCAAACAGGTTAGGCGTAGGCTATACTTCAGCCAAAATTAATTAATTAAAAAAAGTAACGGACAATGCACCTTGTGGTAACGGTAACGGAGTTAATTTATTTAGAAAGTAATGCGTTACAGTATTAGTTACTGTCAAAAGTAACTGCGTTACAGTAACGCATTACTAATAACGCGTTACTGCCCAACACTGGTGGGGGGGTTTACTCAAGTCTCCTACCTGAGTTAAATCTGACACAACCTCTCGTTAGGGACATATATAATGTTATTTTAAGGGTAGTGTTTGGGTTCAGTTGTAGTAATTGTAATTACTTGACAATAGCAGAGTCCATCCGTGCTGAAGCAGGCGATTCAGTTTACTGTGCAATACAGGAGGAGCCCAGGAAATGATCGAGAAACACTGTTCTATGTAGCACAACAGGAACATAGTGGGGGGGCTTCATGAGTGATGCATGCTGGGTAATGAAAGTCTTTATGTGCAGAACGAGTCCTCAGCTCAATTCAGTTCTCTCATCCAGAATCAAACATTAACCTCAGGACTTGAAGTTATTTTACTAATTGGGGGAGAAGTGTTTGGCTGGAAATATGTACAAATTAAAGACAACATGAAATTGCGCTTCACTTCTTCAGCAAATGTACTAATTATGAAGGGAAGGGTTTTATTTAAATCATTTTGATTTGATTAGATTGGCCTATAATGTTGGCTAATATTATCTCCTCGCTCACACCTCCTTTGTTACAAGAGGAGAAGAATGTGAACACATCTAGATGAAAAAAGAAATAATTACATATATATATTTTACTGTAACATGCACTGATTAAAAGTGTACAGTAGTGCACAGTAAGACCAAATGTGACCCTGGCTCTTAAGTCTCTGGGGTACATTTGTAGCAATAGCCAAAAATATTATTATATTAAAATAGTTTTTATTTTATGCCATAAATCAAGTAGAGATCATGTCCCATGAAGATATTTAGTTTTATGTCCTACTGTAAATATATCAAAACCTAATGTTTGATGAGTAATATGCATTGCTAAGAACTTCATCTGAACAACTTTAAAGATGATTTTCTCAATATTTAGATTTTTGTGTATCCTCAGATTCCAGATTTTCTAATAGTTGTATCTCAGACAAATATTGTCCTCCGAACAAACCACACATCAATGAAGAGATGATTTATTCAGCTTCAGATGATGTAGAAATTTCCATTTCAAAAAATTGACCCAGGTCACAAATGACATAAGTAAAAGCCAGTAAACTGGATTTCATGTTGTCTTTTGATTGAACTGAATTGCTCTGATGAAACTCCAGCGCTCCACTCACAGACACAGACACAGCATACACCCAGTCCTCACCTAATACAGCTGTCGGCACGAGAGGGTCATTAGGCACTGCAGAGAAACACGCAGAGTTATCATACACAAAAACTCAAGAGCTGAGGATGTTCAGAAACTCAAATCAGAGCTGCTGCGTCTGCACTTGAGAGTTTACTCACCATTCATCAGAAACACTGCGTTTCGCACAATATCAGCTCAGTACTAATATCTAACTTGGATGCCTTGTACATTGCAGAGTCGCACTAATGACATTAATGTGCTTGAATTAGGTCGGGCAAGAGAGAGGCACATAATCTAAACTACTGGTATTACAGTGCAAATATAAAATGTTGTCATGACACACATTTTCTTTACGTGGGCTGCTTGAGGCTTTGGGTTTTTACGATGTTCTCCTACACGTATCGAGTGGAAGTTTCAAAATCCTCAGACAAGCTTGATATGATTCTACAATGTTCCATGATTACTCACAGCGGTTGCTGAAGTTGTGCGAGTCCATGAAGGTGACGGACATGGGCTCCTCAGCGTGCAGAGTGCTCTGGTCTGCATAACTGCGATCCATAGAGTTGACCATGTGCGTCATCTCCTGACGGGTGTTTCCGATGGCGTCCTTGCGCTTCTTGGCGAGCTTCCTGAGAACCCAATTAAAGACAGAATCATTACAGACCTACTACTCCAGAAAACAGCATCACTGCACCCTTCAGCACATCTCAAATCACCCACATGTAGCAATAAATGACAGAGAGGAGAGAGCAGAAGGGATGAGCCGATAGGAAAGCTTTAGTTCCATGGTAAGGGACAGCTTTGAGGAAACTTTTAGGAAATACCTGCAAATTAGTGGATGTGATTCAGAGAAATAAAACCATGCCTGTTTCTATTTGAACACGTTTTACTATCAAAAAAGTTACTACTTTTATTTTTGTGTGTGTGTCAATGCAAGACCTTTTATGCTGGAACTTGTAATTCAAAATTTGATACAATTTTTTTTTTCCTTTTTGCATAGAAAAGCTGTTGTTATCTTAACTAACAGCAATTAACAACAATAAAACAGCAGAAAATAATGTTGTTTTCATGAGCAAAGAGCTGCATGGAAAACTTGTTACAGTAGGGTTAACCTAAGATTAATATGTCAAATTAAAACTAGATCAAGGCTGTCTGTTCTTTTTAGTTAAAGAAAAAAATAGAAAAAATATTTGACTTATTTTGCGAAATGTGCATTCAAACATTAAGGAAATCTAAAGCAAGGATTTAATTCAGGATTGGCGTGTGCAAACTGACATCAAGAACATCAAGATGAACAAATCATGAGCTCTATCTTTGTCTTATCTTATGGACTTTTTTTTTGTTCAACAAGACTTAGTACTGATCAAGACTTAGAGATTTTCCATGTCAGTGTCAATTTTTTAGGTTGTTTGTGTATTTAAGGAAGCAAATATAGAACCGATTTATCGGACCTGAAATATATATTCACTTATCATGGTTTTACTTTTTAAAAAGTGACATGTCATGTGATGAAATGCAATGTGGAGCTGTGAAAGATGATTTGTAATGCAAATGATTTATGCAATCTCTATTTGTTACAAGATTGCTTGTTTGCTCATTTTGACACGAATGGATAAAAGCAGGAATCTCTTGATATCTGGCTAAGGTTTTATAGAGGTGTCACAGGAACTCTTAGAAAGCCATCAAAGCAGCGCTCGTGTCGCCTGCTAAACTGAGCTGCAGACTAAAGGCCAACCGGGGACACATGAGAAACACCCTCTTCACCAAATGAAAGAACAGATGAGTGTGTGAGGATGAGAGGTGGATGGAGACACGGTGAGTAACTATTCCACACACATGCACACACCCAAAACCAACCCCACCCAAAAAAAACCAGACGAATAACAGACACAAGTGCAGCATTCTTTTTTCAAATAACACCGCTTGGATGCGACCGTCGCCGAGCATGTCCTACTACAATGCAAAGGAACGTGATTGGTCAAAGCGATTTGTGTTTTCGCTTGAAAAAAGGATACTGCATCTTTAAAAGACTAACAGGACTAACCATAGACAGAGAGCAGAGAGCCCTGCATGTAAGTCACCGTTTTGCTTTTGCTTTGGTCTGAGCGTCTCTGTTACTTACAGGTAATATGAGTACGAATAGTAGCTCCTCCTGGCAAGCGAATGAGAAACAGCACAAACAGATGAAGAGATATTGGTGAGAGCAATGTGGGAATCAACCGTGCCAACATAAGCAACAGATACCTAGTCAACAGCAGTTCTGACGGAAGCTTTTAGCCCGATCTCTGCTGCCCTCATTGAAACATGCATGGCAATCTCAAACCCTATTTACCTGGCAGCCGTCAGTCAGAAGAAGGAAAAGAAACAAAATGCAATCAGAGCATGCAAAAAAATCTGTGGCTGCTCGATTTCATCATGCATTTCAGGCACCGTGACTTGAAAAATCACTGCAATAAACCTTGAAGCACAGATGATTTAAAATGATTAAAAAGCCATTTTTTAGAGAAAAGAAAAATAGGTGGAGCACAAAAAAAATACAAAAATGCTGCAAATCAAATCAAAGTCAAGCAGCTGACTTCCTTCTAAATAAGCAGTGCCAGTGACCACTGTTTTAAAGATGCAGTATCTTCAGTTTGACCAAAAAACATTGATTATCCATTGCTCAGTTGGAAAACAGCCTTTTGTATTTATCGCTTTGTGTCGAGGTTCAGCATAGGTACATATTAATTCATTTTAACAGGATGGTAACACGCAAAAATGAAGCTGCCACAAATTAAAGTTCCCACTTCTGTCAAATGTGTTGAACGGTGCACTACACTCCACCTAAATAAAGTCTGGTTAGTAAAACAAAAACAGATCTGTTTGATTCACATGAGATGAAGACTCTCAGGAAGAACACCTAGCATCGGACACTTCTGGTTGTCGAATAAAACAGTCGTGGGAGATAAATGTGGCATTTCTACAAAAGTATCACCAGCCAGAAGCTTGTGCCTTTGCTGTATCCGTAGCAACAAGTGTCAGTTTAACACGTTGCATCTCTTATTTAGGAAAATGCACCTTGTTAATACTACTGCACAGAGTGAATGAAGAATGGAGGAGAATGAGGAATCAGTGCTAGTGCTGTTAGGTCAGGGTGCTTTACTGGCATCTAAAGACTTGTGCACTTCTACCCCCAGACAGCAGCCACAGCATCACCAGGACATATACAAGTGCATCCCAAAAAGAAAGAAAATTAGCTTTTAATGCACATAAGACTGAGCCGCTTGAATAATATGCTGCACTGACCTGCAGTTTGAACTAAAACTTACTACATCTCTGCTTTTGTTCAGAGAACTCTGGTTATTTAACACTGGAGAAATAACCCTTTTACATATGCACACTCACTAAGTGTCTCACATTTCTATTTGTTCAATCATCATCATCATGCTTGAGAATTGCAATATGTAATGCAAAGATAAAATAGTTTATACTGTATATGCGCAGTATAAAACATTCCCTTTCTTGAACCCAGCTATTCTAAGATGTTCAGAAGAGCCCTGAGTCTTTAGTTACTGAAGATTTCTGTAGGCTGCCAGTGCAACAATGAATATACAGTAAGAACCGTGTGTGTTTGAGAGACCTTCAAAACTCCTCAGCGTTCGGATCTCTCACTAGAACTCAAAACAGAGACACATCTAAGGTCAAGAGGGAAGGATGTATGGGGAACAAAAAATCACTAGAATTTAAGAAAGAGATCTGGACACAAAACATGCTCATTTCTACAGACTACAAGCTGCACGCTACAAATTCATGAAGCTTTTCACCTCCAACAAATCCTTATAGTACGTACTCTCCTCTCAAATGATTAAAACGCTCCTTTTCTCTCTTACATAAACAGTTATGAATTGCATTTCCCATTACTAATTTCCCAAACATCATTAAAACACAGTAAATTCACAGTGTGACATGATTTTCTGCTCTGACACGTGATGAAGTGAGTTTGATTCGCACTGTTTTTAAAGGAGCACAATGAGCTTCCCTGCATAACCTCACTATTCACTATTTTTACAGTGTGCTTCCAAATGTAAGTCAGCCTTTTCCTCATTAGGTTAGAAAAGAGAGCTTTTGCAAATGATGCCAGCTGATGTTTCCAGTCTGGTCTGTTATGAGCATTGATTTGGGCTTTAAACAGAGCGCTGTTCAAGAACACGCCACATGATGGAGCCATTAGACAGAAGCAGCAAGAACTGCTGTGAGAGAGAGAGAGAGAGAGAGAGAGATCTGGAGGAGGTGAACATACACTTAAAACAGAGGAGCAGAACACAGGCTCTTACTGCCACTGTAACTCATTTACAAAAGCTCACCTCGTCTGGCTTTAGACTCACACAGTCACAGAGAAACAAACGCTCAGCTTCCTGACACCTACAAACACACTCTGTTGTTTTCCTTCACCTCACAAATACTTTCCGGTGTGTCCTGTGAATGTTCACCTCAGACACTACACTGAAACACACAGAATAAAGCTGATTCATGAAAGCACACTCTTCAGAATCAAACACATAACTGACTATTATGACTAATAATCTGGCCACAAATATATGTGCCATATCTCAGGCTTTGTTTGACGAATGTTTTGAGAAACCAAAAAACAAAAACAACAACAACAAAAAACAACAACTATGAAGTCATCTAATTCAATCTCTAGACCATCGTATTTCATGCAATGGTCAGCTGTCATTCAAATACATGATAAAAAAAATTACACATGAAATTTGTTAATAATGTTTTTGGATAGACATGGAAAATAAAGCTGGTTGATATGCTGAGCAACAGGACATTTACAGATTCAACATTGATATCCAAATGCAGTGCATTCAGACTTTTCAATGTATGATTATGTAAATTCTCTGGAAATTGAACGGTTCTAGCGTCATGATCAAAAGTTTGGGGTCAGAAATAATTTTTTTGAATAAACAGGTTAAATAAATGGGTTAAATAATGATGTTAGAGTGCAGAGTATGATTTCTATTGGAGCTCCTATACTGTACGGGTTTACTTTGTGTGCATCTGATTCTCTTTTAATGGCTTTAATTGAGATTTGGCTGTGTTACACTGGAAGGCAGAGGCTGGGGGAACGAGCGGCCCCTGGGTGGCGTGTAGGGCCCCTGTGGCTGCTCCCTGGGTGCTGATGATGTGATGAGATGGCAGTGGAAGGAGGATGTCGGTGTGCATCTCAAAAGCCAACACAAATTCACAGAGTCTTACCTTTTCTTCACCAGCAGGATGGCCACGAGCACCAGGAGGATGAAGACCAGCACGGCCGCGCTGATGCCGGCGATTTTCACCACTTGGTCGGTCTGTTTGGCTGGGTCTGGAATCACTTCTGGCTCCTCTGTGGCCCCTGAAGACAAAAAGCAAATCTTTTTAAGTTAATTTTCCCTCGGATAAGTGTTAGGTGTGAGACATGGCTTAGAGGTTAGAGCACACGCTCCATTGCAATGAGATGAGATGCAAGCTTAAATTCAAAATATGACAAATTATTTTGTTTTTTTCTACTAAAAAGCCAGAGAAGCACCAAAAAAACAACAACACCAAATACCAAAATATATATATTTTTTACACTGATGCTCCTATAATGACAAGCTCCTACAAATGCACCTCTAAACGAAATAGCATGAAAGTCTTCTGACCACAACATTAGCTTTATTTGTTAAAATGCCTGGACGTCTCACAAACTGCCATCAGTCTGCTGTGTGATATCTTTCTCTCGCTGCCAAAGCATAACAGAATGGGTTGAAAATGACTGTCGGATATGTTTCTCCAAACATTGGCACACAACCACAGTATCATTCCATTGTTGAACGCTAATATTATTACCTGGCACGGATACATTATACAGAACACAAAAATGAGTCTGCTCTAAAAATAAAAGAATGAAACTGTTCAAAGAGGAGATGCTGCCTACAGAACAGAGTGTGAAGGATACGATGTAAAACCTCTGGGACTCTGTAAGACACAGGAGTAAAGCCAGCACACTATACAGTGTATTCTGCAGGCCTGTAGTGTGGAGTGTGGTGAACACTGTGAATCCACTGGCTTTAACACTCATATGCAGATCAGGCAATTCTAAGTGAATACGTGATTGGCTGTGGAGAGGCGTGGCCTGTCATCTATAGGGCTTCAAAACACAAACCGACCAGGGGTCACTTGAGAAATAGAGGTGTGTTTAATTTAGGGGTGTAACGGAACGCAAAAATCACGTTTTTAAAGTCATGGTTCGGTTCATTTTCGGTACAGTAAGGGAAAGAAATGCAAACATTAAACTGCAGGTTGTTTATTACTATAAACTTTTTTTAACAATTTGTTTACAATTTTCTTTTTTTAATACTTTTTAGTAAAATATATATAAAATAAAAAACGAATAAGAAATAAAATACTGCTGCTAAGTTCTCCACTAAATAAAATACTCTCAGTCTCAAACCAATATCATATAATAAAATATAAAGAAAAATATAAATAAATAACTATGATTACAGTGCAGCATTACCAATCCCAGCTTGTAGGCCTGCTCATATTAAAAAAATATATATAACTTTTCCAAAGTGTAAAGTTGCAGCATCAACAGTTTCAGTTTTTAGACCTGCTCAGATTTTGTTATTGCGTTGGACCGATCTGAATTAAGAGTAAAGTCTTAGGGGAAGTCGTGGCCTAATGGTTAGAGAGTCGGACTCCCAATCGAAAGGTTGTGAGTTCGAGTCCCGGGCCGGCAGGAATTGTGGGTGGGGGGAGTGCATGTACAGTTCTCTCTCCACCTTCAATACCACGACTTAGGTGCCCTTGAGCAAGGCATCAAACCCCCAACTGCTCCCCGGGCGCCGCAGCATAAATGGCTGCCCACTGCTCCGGGTGTGTGCTCACAGTGTGTGTTCACTGCTCTGTGTGTGTGTGCATTTCGGATGGGTTAAATGCAGAGCACAAATTCTGAGTATGGGTCACCATACTTGGCTGAATGTCACTTTCACTTTTCACTTTTTTCACTTCACTAAAGGTCTGTTTAAATGCCGACGGGAGCTGCGTTTAAATTACAATCGTTTTTTTCCTAGTTGTAGTGATGTTCACACTCGCGTGATGCCTTTTGAAAACCTTAGGCCAGTGACACACTGACATATTGCACCTGTCAAACATTGTCTATTTTGCCGTCAATACTGTTGACGGTGTCCTTTATCAGTAGGCTTTATATTTATGCTCAACATGAAGAATAGATATTGTTGTAGTGAAGACAAGATCCTGGTCTGTCGACGGTCTCCCTCTATGTCACCTACAGTAGCAGCAGCGCGCCAGCGCCGCGTCAGACACGATTCTAGTGTGTAAAGACACAGAAAACACGAAGCAGCCGTCACGCAACTGACACGCAGCAGAAACACCACGCTCACGCCACGCAGCAGTGTGTCACCGGCTTAGAATCAGCTGCAGGGCGGGATTTGTGCTGAACGCGGAGACTTCTGCCACTTAATATGTTCGTTTGGAAACACGAAAATGTACTTATGTTCCGCAAACAAAATATTGCATTCGGTCATTCGGTACACACGTGCACCGTACCGAAAGCCCTGTACCGAAACGGTCCGGTACGAATACACGTACCGTTACACCCCTAGTTTAATTGTATCAAATGTTTTTCAAATCTTAAAAGTCTATTTCTAAAAACAGTTGTTGGACACATTATAGTATTAATAAAACATAAGTTCACTCAAAGAGACACTTTCAATTGTAATAATGTCATTAATGCATGTTTTAATCATCTTTTCTTATGCACTTATTTTGATGTGTTGACCAACACAATAAAGCACAAAGTACTTGATTATCATTTTTAACTGTATCATTTTATTTAATATTATAAGCTTTTATTTTGTCAGAAACCCACAGGAAGACCTCAGGCTCAGTGCTTCTTTTTGTTGACATGTTCGCTGCATTAGTGCGCGCCTCTACTTGATCACATCACCTCATTATTCTGTACAATTTATTCAGTCTTTTTGCCTATTCATATATATAATAATAATAATAATTATTATTATTTGTTTTTACTGAATCCAATGGTTTTAGTTGGTTTTAGTTGGATTAGCATAGAAAAATGCTAACCACAGGCTAGTAACTTGCTAATCATGCTAACTTAATTTCCAGCGTTTTCGTCGACTCGATTGCACAGATACTTTTTTTAACTGAACACTATTTTTCAATTTAATGCTGTTCAGTTGATTTGTTACAATCCCTATTGTTAAAAGAGATGTTTAAATAAAGGTGACTTGACTAACAACATGCTAGAAACATGCTTGTAACTTACTAATCATTCAACAAAATGATAACACCATGCCAGGAACATGCTAATGAAGCTAGAAACATGATAGTCACCTAATAAACATGCTAAAACATGTAAGCATCATGCTAGTAAACATACTAATCATGTTAAAATCATGCTAGTTACATGCTAATCATGCTAGAATCATGCTAGCATCATACTAGTAACATACTAATCATGTTGAAATCATACTAGAATGCTGCTAGCAACATGCTAATCATGCTACAAACATGCTAGTAACAACCTAGCAACCACCCTGAGTAACCAAGCAACTGCATAGCAACACCTTAGCAACCAACCCAAGTACCCTAGCAACTACATGGCAACACCTTAGCAACCACCTCAGGTAGCCTATTCCTACTTAACTGGGTCAAAAACACTCTAAAGCTCTACTAACTGTATTTATAAACTATAAAACACTTTCATTTGGATTTAATTTAATATGCAGAAAACCCACATGTATCTTCTCTTAACATATATTATTTCCATAATAAGTACTCTTTTTAAAAGTATGCTAAATTGTACTTCTTTTTCACAACTGTTTTACATTCCTTCCTAAAGAGAACAGTAAGAAGAGAAAAATAACGTCTGTGTTTTATTTGTTTATAAAGTTCTCAGTGAATTAATAATTTTGTCTGTATATAAAATTTGCATGGCAAGTGACAAGAACAAAAAGCAGACAATTAAATGGTTAATAACAATTATCAGCTAAATGAAATTGCTTGATTGTTCAGTAGTAACCAGTACTACTCACTGTGGTGTATCGCAGAGCATCTGCTCCAGTGTAAGTGTACTGCAGTGGGGCTTCGGGGCTGTAACCCTGTCAGAAATACATCACTGCCGACTGAAATACTTCTTGCACACCGTTCTAACAGCAAAACTATCATTACGGCATCTAGGGGTATTGATCCGAAGCACTGTGAACTCCAGCTCGGTGCGTATGACATTTATGGCGGTCTGATGCTGACTCCACTCATGGCTTTGCCTGTAAATGCCACATTGTGCGATCTGTCTGGGCGGCAGGAGTAAATGGATCTCCGGTATGTCCTGAAGATCTACTATAGGCTTTTAAGAGTGATAAGGCAATGACCCGCTGACATGGGCCTCTTAAATAAAGCCATCAGCTGTACTCTCCTGCCTCTGGATCTGGGGGACAGACTATTTCTACCCAACAATAACACTCAAACAAAAGCCAAGCCCCCGTCACACGGCCTCTCTGTTCTTTACAACACATTTGGGCGAGTGAGCAGCCTGGGGTGAAATGACCAAGACGCAGATCACTGCTGCCCTAATGCACCGCTCCTTCATCATCAAAGCACTCTCTTCCTCTTCCTTTACTTTAAGCACTGATCACACAAGTGCTGTGTTAGCTTCAGATGACCTGTCCGCGTGATACAAATACCAATGAATGTCAAAAACATAAATATCTCTGTCAATAACAAGAAATTGGGGCATGATCTGCTGGACAGATGCTAAACACAGCTGAAAACACTATAGAAATGGGGAATAAGCACGTTATGTTCTGCTGCCACAATACAATTTTCATTTGCCTTTTGAAAACTCTTAAAGAGTTTAGGGTTAGGCACAGGTTTGGTGGCATTGGTAGGTTTAAGGGTTGGTTAAGGTGTAAGGGATAGGTCTTCAACCCTAGGCATTATAAGGCATTATATATTAAGCTATTTTAGAATAATAGAAGCATTTTACATAGTAGTAGTATTGTGTACATTTGGTTAGAAAATGAAGATATGTCAGTTTAGATACATCTCAATCTGGCTTTGATGTTTAAAGTTCTATATACATATGATCTGCAAACAGTGACATCATCACAGCAAGGCCTCTGCTGATACTGCAGCCAATGAGCTTGCTGCTTAACTTTTCAATAGTTTAGGATAAGCAAAGATTTCTGCAGGATCATGTTCATGTACTGTTTTTGAAGGTTTTGACAGCCGTCTTGCAATTGTTACCTTAAAGAGTTATTTCTACCTGATTTAACCTGCAAAAAATGTGTTAGTTATGTTTATATAAATCAATTTATTTAGGTGGATTCAGTGATGTAAAATAATATTTTTGACCAGTTATTTAAGAACGTTTTTGTTTGTTTTTTCTCCCCTGTAAATAAATGTAATCTATAACCCTGTCCCCCTCATTCACACAGAGGAAAAGCAAAGACTGTTACATTACTGGCAGTCACTTTTGACGCTTGGGTTAAAAGGTGATTAATCGGTGGCACGGTGTGGTTTTAGATGCAGGCCTGTATTGGTTCAGACACCACATTTTGCCCCCTCCCAGAAGACTTCTGTTTCTGTCAGCTCTTATGAGTCTGATCTGAGAGAAAAACACTAGGAGCAATTCAATGGAAATTGGATTACATCCATTTTGGAGATAAAATTCCATGCTTAAAAACAAAAAATGTATTTTTGTTGCTAAACAACACATGACGTGGGCTATATCTAATCCGTTCTGGGAGTGCTCTGAGCCGCAGGCAGACTTTTATCATTCGATTTCCTGCTGAAAAACAATTAATGAAGAGCCAGAGGAGGAAATAACGTGCAATAACTCAGACGAGACACGACCGAAGGTACTGTCATTACCACAACAGCTCACTGGCAATACATATGTGCATCACTCCAAGCAGAAAAACACTTCAGACATTTAGCTGGACAAAATGTACAAGAAACTATACTTCCAATATGCAGTTATGATCATGATTCATGACTATATATATATATATATAATCACAACTCCGCAAATAATCACAAAATATATGCAATGAAATAATCTGAAAGCTTTTGGGTTGGTTCACCCAGAAACAAAGGCTGTGACACAGCAGTACTGCATAATCACACATTCCATGAAGCGAATCAAATTTATATTCATAAAATATGCCAAATTCTGGGTTGTGATTTTAAGGAATAAGAAAAACAACGCTTGACCTGTTAATACTAACTGCTTTGTCTACAGTCCTGAAGAAATTTCTTGCAGTTCGTGACTCTTTTTTGCTACAGTGATTGACAGTATGCTCAAACGTTAATGCAAAATTATTTTGCAAGTATCCAAAATATTATTAGAAATGTAGTTACTAAAAAAAAGAAATATATTACTAAAAAGTAGTTGTGAGATACAGTATGACATTCCACTGTTGTCTTCTCCAGCTTCAGATGGTTCCTTAAGAGCCAGAGCAGCACAGCATCACGCCACACAGGCAGATTCATGTCACGCACTTTCAGGCTCCGGTTACTGTGCCTATGGATTTTCCATTCTTTATTTTATTAGCTGTGTTATGAATGGCTGTGAAATGCTTTGTCTTGAAAGTTATCACACTGTTTCTAGCAGGACTGATCAGTACTACTGCCAGCTCTCTGCCATCAGTTCAAAAATATAGTTATTACCACGCATAGATATTTTAAACTTTAACTTAAATTTTTGCAGAAGACTGGTGCTTTGCAGTCGTGCAGTCACTGATCGGTACTACTCTTCTCATTGGTCTTGTTCTCTGCGTGTGCTGCTGATTACTAACCGTTTTCTTCTGTAGTGTTCATGGTTGACAGTGGAGTAATCAGAGGCTGAGATGACAATAAACGTGACTCACGACAGGACTGTGCTGAACCATGATCTAAAAGTATTCTTGTGTGAGGCAGTGTCATCTATTCAATTTCAAAACGATCCACACATGCCAGACTCTAAAATCTGCCAATTTAATATGCACAAATACATGCAATCCATTTCCACTTGTACCAAGGCAAAATGGCACCAATGCAAAAGCTTGCATTTATTGCACATTAAATTACATATAAAAATCACATACTGTGCCTTTTACATAGCAGTATATTTTAGTGCATATATTTGGAGGTTTATAAATGTGATGCATATGTACAGTAACTGATCATATGTAATTATTATGAATACACACATCTGAACAGAATAGGCAGTTGTGAGCAGGCTGGTCAAGCTTTGGTCTGTCTATCTGTATTATCAGATATTGTCCCACTGCATATACTAAAATAGCTTTTCTATAACTCTGCTCAAAGCTCAGAGCACACATCACTAATCACCGCCAGACTTTAGATGACAGAACTGAACCTGCTCTTACATCGTAACATCAGAGACAGAGAGAGATTAGAAGGAGACCGACTGAAGAAATGAATGGTAGATGCATGCTCTCAATCTGAAGGGCTTACCTTTAAAAGCCAGTTTCAAACACTGCGTCTTACTTTCCTGAAACACAAACAACGACAATTTAAGGAGAATTCTCAAAACTCTAGTAACAGCAGAGCAGAACCACATCAACACATTGAGCAGAATGACTGCAGAAGCTTGACTTGTAATGCATGTTGTAATATTGAAACACTTTAGTCAAACCACTAGAAGGTCATATTTTCATTTTTTTTAAGTATTTGTCACAGGTGTGACTGACCTTGTGATCTGTTTAACAGGCACACCATCACATGCATTCCAGAAGAATGCACAATGCACTAATAAAAGTGCCTGAAGCCACAGAAACGGCAGCTCAAGGACAGAACAGATCAAACTGTGATTCTGTCACACACTCTCAGTCACCGCGAGAGAGGTGTGTGCTTATTTGTCATCTGCTGACCTTATCCACGCTGCTGACCGCCTGAAAGTAGATGTTGTAGTTTTTGCGGGGGGCGAGGGGGGCGTTCCAGTAGCCGTGGTACGTCTTGTTGTCTCCCACAGTAAATGGCAGCGGTTCTGGGAGATTCCTGGGCGGGAGCTCCGCTGCAAAGTAATACGGCAGCCCAGCGCTGGCCGCGTTCTGATAGGACACCGGCTCACGGTAACACTCCCCGCCAATGACCTCCCGCCGCGCACGGTGTGGGTTGATCTCCCTCACAACGATCTGATAGGCGCTGTTGATGACAGACAGAACATGACATGTTAGACATTTTATTTCATGATCTAAATTTTATATATATATATATATATATATATATATATACATATACACACACACGTACATAGTTATTTTTATATAAAAATGAAGAAGCAAATTACAAGCCATAAAGCCTTAAGACAAATAAAACAGATTTAAATTAAATAGCCTAAAAAATAAACTTGTTTTTCCAATACAGTAGGTTTAACATGTAGGCCTATATATTTATTTAACATCTTTTTTGTTTACCATTAATAATATAGACAGGTATTTAATTAGGCTGCTGTCCCTTTAAGACAGAATGAATGTAATATACTGACACATATCCTGTTTTCACCTTTTTAGGTCAAAACGGACTGTATTTGCGTGAGATACTGCACACGATGGACATTTTGACAGCTTTGAGTGTATTTGACAATTAAGGCACAAGGAGAACTGACCGCAGAACTGCGATTGCACAGATGCGTTTCTGTTGTGCTATTCAACGTGATACCGCCTTCACTTACAGCATGTTAATCGATAACGAATTGTGATTGGATGGTCTTTTTGTTCAACTACAAGCTTAGTTACCTCTGATTAGGCTGTTCTCGCGTGACAGAACACTTCTACTACTCGTTCTGATCAACCACTCCAAAAGAAATGTTGAATTTTTTTATAAAATAAGTCGGGTCACTAAAAATAGAGCTGAAATACGGGACTGTCCCAGGAAAAACGGGACCTCTGGTCACCCTTATTACGGAGCCCCGCACATGACATGCAAGAAAAAAATTATAAATTGTGTGCACGATTTACTATTGTGTTCCCTCGATTTGCTAAATCATGCGCACTATTTATAAATCAAGTGAATGAAATAGTAAATTTAGGGAACGCAATAGTAATTGTGTGGACGTTTTAATACATTGAGGGACTGTATTAGTACTTCGTGCACATGATTTAGCCTACTATTTTTTGTTCCTGCACGTCATGTGCGGGGCTCCGTACCCTTACTGTTCACTGAACTTGTATAAATAAGTCTCACATTTGCAATTGTGCAGATATTTGGGAAAACAGCACTCTGATATCAATAAACTATGTACTATAAATATAAGACAAAAACTATTAAAAGGTCGTTTTTTGCCCTCATTTCTTGAATTTTAGGCTAATATAACTGTACTCTAAGAGGCTTTATCATGCAGTCAGTTGTCCTGCATGTTCATCAGCAACTGCACCAGTGTAAGATGATGGACAGGTCTGAATGGGGCAGATATTTTAAACGTCTTAATCATTTTAACACATTATTTTTCCATAATCACACCAAATAAACACATTAAATTGACATATATATATATATATATATATATATATATATATATATATATTACATAAAAACATTTTGAAAAGACTTTAGAAATCATTCTAATTAGGATATCTCTGGGAAAACTCCAAGTGTGCACTACTGGGCTCATGTGCGTCATATCCCAGTTTCCCTCCACTTTCCCAATGCTGTTTTTCTGCATTTTTTTCTTACTTCACCGAATTTAAACAATAAGCAAATAAGTCTCTCCTCCTCCATCTGAGTGTGGCTGCAGGAATGAGTCTGTCACAACGACAGCTGAATTACTGAAAGAGTGTTTTCAAGCCCAGATGTGACACAGAGCCTCAAACCAGTCAAACAGAGAGCAGAGAGAAGAGGAGGAGGAGGAAGAGGAAGAGCCAGGCACGGCTCGGATCAAATAGGGATCTTTGTGCAAGTGTTGAGAGGAATGTGGAACAGCTAAACAGAAAGACGGAAGGAGAAAGAGAGAGTGGGGGTTTATGAGCTGAGAGACACAGGAAGTGAGCAGTAATGTCACCAGCAGCAGCAGCGGCTCATTACAGCACAGAGAGGAAGTCGAATAACGTCTGGAGGATATGAGGAGACCAAGGAGACACAAACACACACCTGATAGGAGCTCCTTTAGCCTGGGCAGGTTTCAGCAGGACGGTGATGGTGGTGGCCGTCTCGTTCAGGGACGCCTCCGACCCATCGTACTCCTCTAGAGTAGGTGCTACAAAGACAGAGAAAGACTGAAAGTGTCACCATTTTTGCCTTAATGAAATTGTTGCTTCAATTTATAACAACGTTTTCAAGATTTCTCAGAGGGCAGGCTTCAAGTATAACTCGTTTGAAGTAATGGTGCTTCATATAACTTTATCCAGAGAAACAAATGTTAATGTTAAATCCCCTGTTATGTTTGTACCTGGTACTGTATACAGGCCACCAGGGCACCATACAGACTTTATTAAAGAGTTTGGTGATTTTACATCCGAGTTAGTTCTGGCTGCAGATAAACCCTAAAGAGAGCAGCCCGAAAAATGGAGCGCAGCTGGAGGAAAACAAAACTAGAGGTATTTCGTATTGCTTGGCGGGAAAGTAACCTATCCTACAGAAAAGCATTAAAAACTGCTAGATCCGATTACTTTTCTTCTCTTTTAAAAGAAAACAAACATAACCCCAGGTATTTATTCAATACAGTGGCTAAATTAATGAAAAATACAGCCTCAACAAGTGTTGACATTTCCCAACACCACAGCAATTATGCCTTTATGAACTACTTTACTTCTAAAATCGATACTATTAGAGATAAAATTGCAACCATTCAGCCGTCAGCTACAGTATCACATCAGACAGTGCACTATAGATCCCCTGAGGAACAGTTCCACTCATTCTCTACCATAGGAGAGGAAGAATTGCATAAACTTGTTAAATCATCTAAACCAACAACATGTATGTTAGACCCTATACCATCTAAGCTCCTAAAAGAGGTGCTTCCAGAAGTCATAGATCCTCTTCTGACTATTATTAATTCCTCATCGTCATTAGGATATGTCCCCAAAACCTTCAAACTGGCTGTTATTAAGCCTCTCATCAAAAAACCACAACTTGACCCCAAAGAACTAGTTAATTATAGACCAATCTCGAATCTCCCTTTTCTGTCCAAGATACTAGAAAAGGTGGTATCCTCACAATTATATTCCTTCTTAGAGACAAATGGTATATGTGAGGATTTCCAGCCAGGATTTAGACCGTATCATAGTACTGAGACTGCTCTCCTTAGAGTTACAAATGATCTGCTCTTATCATCTGATCGTGGGTGTATCGCTCTATTAGTTTTATTGGATCTTAGTGCTGCGTTTGACACAATTGACCACAACATTCTTTTGCATAGACTTGAACACTTTGTTGGCATTAATGGAAGTGCATTAGCATGGTTTAAATCGTACTTATATGACCGCCATCAGTTCGTAGCAGTGAATGAAGATGTATCATACCGATCACAAGTGCAGTATGGAGTACCTCAAGGCTCAGTACTAGGGCCGCTACTCTTCACGCTTTATATGTTACCCTTGGGAGATATCATCAGGAAACATGGTGTTAGCTTTCACTGTTATGCTGATGATACTCCGCTCTATATTTCTTCGCAGCCCGGTGAAACACACCAATTTGAAAAACTAATGGAATGCATAGTCGATATAAAAAACTGGATGACGAGTAATTTCTTACTGCTAAATTCTGAAAAAACAGAGGTGTTAATTATAGGACCTAAAAACTCTGCTTGTAATAACCTAGAACACTGTCTAAGACTTGATAGCTGCTCTGTCAATTCTCCGTCATCAGTTAGGAACCTAGGTGTGCTATTTGATCGCAATCTTTCCTTAGAAAGCCACGTTTCTAGCATTTGTAAAACTGCATTTTTCCATCTCAAAAATATATCTAAATTACGGCCTATGCTCTCAATGTCAAATGCAGAAATGTTAATCCATGCATTTATGACCTCAAGGTTAGATTATTGTAATGCTTTATTGGATGGTTGTTCTGCACACTTAGTAAACAAACTACAGCTAGTCCAAAATGCAGCAGCAAGAGTTCTTACTAGAACCAGGAAGTATGACCATATTAGCCCGGTCCTGTCAACACTTCACTGGCTCCCTATCAAGCATTGCATAGATTTTAAAATATTGCTTATTACTTATAAAGCCCTGAATGGTTTAGGACCTCAGTATTTGAATGAGCTCCTTTTACATTATAATCCTCTACGTCCGCTACGTTCTCAAAACTCAGGCAATTTGATAATACCTAGAATATCAAAATCAACTGCGGGCGGCAGATCCTTTTCCTATTTGGCGCCTTAACTCTGGAATAACCTGCCTAACATTGTTCGGGAGGCAGACACACTCTTGCAGTTTAAATCTAGATTAAAGACCCATCTCTTTAACCTGGTTTACACATAACATACTAATATAAGATTTTTAGGCTGCATTAATTAGGTAAACAGGAACCGGAAACACTTCACATAACACCCTATGTTCTTGCTCCATCATTAGAAGAATGGCATCTACGCTTATTTTTGTCTGTCTCTCTCTTATTCCGAGGTCACCGTAGCCACCAGATCCAGTCTGTGTCCAGATCAGAGGGTCACTGCAGTCACCCGGATCCAGTACGTATCCAGACCAGATGGTGGATCAGCACCTAGAAAGGACCTCTACATCCCTGAAAGACAGCGGAGACCAGGACAACTAGAGCCCCTGATACAGATCCCCTGTAAAGACCTTGTCTCAAAGGAGCACCAGGACAAGACCACAGGAAACAGATGATTCTTCTGCACAATCTGACTTTGCTGCAGCCTGGAATTGAACTACTGGTTTCATCTGGTCAGAGGAGAACTGGCCCCCCAACTGAGCCTGGTCTCTCCCAAGGTTTTTTTCTCCATTCTGTCACCGATGGAGTTTCGGTTCCTTGCCGCTGTCGCCTCTGGCTTGCTTAGTTGGGGTCACTTCATCTACAGCGATATCGTTGATTTGATTGCAAATAAATGCACAGACACTATTTAAACTGAACAGAGATGACATCACTGAATCCAATGATGAACTGTCTTTAACTATCATTTTGCATTATTGACACACTTTTTTCCAAATGAATGTTGTTCAGTTGCTTTGATGCAATGTATTTTGTTTAAAGCGCTATATAAATAAAGGTGACTTGACTTGACTAAAATAAGCAAATTGAACTTGATTGCATGTATAGCAGTGTTTATTTATTTATTTATTTTTGAGTGACAAATTATGTTATTGATTATCTGTACTTTTATAGCATTCATTAATGCATTAAATCAGCTGTTATTTTTGTTTGTTCAGCTTTCATCTTAGTTTTAGGCAATTTGTTTTGTGCTTTTGTAATTTTTATTGTTTTTTTAAGGTCTACTTAGCATAAATGTGTTTTTAAAGATTTATTTTTGGTGATTTTGATTATACATTTAACAGATTTTTGATAGTTTTATTTACAAATAACAACACTCTATGTATTTTTGAACCAGCATACTTAAATGAACCGATCTGGATGGGTCAGACAATCACTAGTACTTAGTACAACTAAGCAAGTAAGTAAATAAATAGATAAATAAAAACAGAGCAAAAAAACACCTAATTCCACTCTCTATGAATAAGCAATACAGCAGTCGATTTGTCATCCTATTCTTTTTGCTTTCCTCAGCCCTGCATGTTGTGTTATCTCCTCCTACACTTCTCTCATTCTCAACAAATCTGAAGTGATGGATTTCTGAAATGCTAGAAAATCATATTTCCCCTGATCATGCCTTTATTACATCTCAGAGAGGTGAAGTACACAATAGCGTGAGAAAGCCTGAGAGACGGGTGATGAGGTTACGTTCCTCATCGCTCATTAGCAAAGCACAGAAAAGAGTTTTAACATCCAATTCAGCTGATTGTGCTCAATGCAGCCTGTGATTAAATCAGCTGCAAATTAAAACAGACTAACAAACAAAGGCTTCATTTTCTTTATAAAACATCATTTGTTTTTACTTTAATTAGTTGACCAGAAACCTCAAGAGTGGACTTGAATCGAAAACATGATATGATATCAAAAGTTATTCAAATGCATAGATATTCTCAAACTATATAAACTAATGTTTAAAAGTTAAGGGTCAGTATTTTTTAGGGGGAAAAATTAATACTAATGAGCATTGATGCCTTAAAAAGATAAAAAAAAAAACGAAACAAAACTGTAACGTTGCAAAATATTTCATTTTCAAATAGGATCATGAAGAAGCACGAGCAAATGCAAAGACTCAGTTTTCTGTCTCCTTCTCCCACACCATCAGATACTCTCATTCACAGCAGATTTGATGTAACATGGGCTCATGCACACCTGATATGTTGGTGGTGACGTTGAGTGTGGTTGGGGGTCCATATCCCTTGCTGGTACTGGCCCGGATCAGGAACTGGTAGGTGGTTCCTGGATGCAGCTGTGTGAAGTTGTGACGAGACGTGTTCCACGGTAAAGACACCAGAACAGGTGGCCGCAGCAACGGCACTGACGGGTCGAACGAGTGCACGCTACTGTAGCTGATCTGGAGACAGCAGACACCCAGAAAACAAGACAATGTTGCCAAAACATCAATTTCTCATTCAGATGCATTATATATGAGACGGTTCCTTTATTTTCAAACTTCTATGTAGTACAAACGGTGCGAGTGTGTGCTTTTAAAACATTAGCCTTCAGGTTTGCACACAAGCACTCAAATCCGACACAGTGGAATTGGAATGAGACACTGGCAGCATTACCTCATACTGGGTTATAATGCCGTTGGGCTCCAGAGGCTCTTTCCAGTGCAGTGAGATCCTATCCTCTGACGGAGTCGCTCTCACAAACTCCTTGGGAACCGGACCGGGCACTACAACACACACACACACACACACACACACACACACACACACACACACACACACACACACACACACACGCACACACGCACACACACACACACACACACGCACACACGCACGCACGCACACACACACACACACACACACGCACACACGCACGCACGCACGCACACACACACACACAAGGGGAGAGAAATGAGCACTGAACGAGCACTAAAATCAAGCAGAACAGGCTTCAGCGAGAGAATAACATTGGCTTGTGTTATTGAAAGCTTTACCTCAGTGGAAAATCTGCCGTTAGAAACTGATATGTGTTTATGATGACCAGTGATGATAGCAGTAAATGAGCAGAGTGGCTGATGTGCAGCACCAGGGGCGCCACTAGACCCTTTTTACTAGTGTGTGAGCTGAGCCCCATAAATCCTTATCTGGTTATGAAGATTACTGTATAATATTTTTATATATTATACAGTGATAATATTTCAGCAATCACGTCATGCATGTTTTTTTTTTTTTTTTAAGCTGTTAGAAGCTTGTGACTCACAACTGAGTCAATACTGATGTAATCGAACCAATCAGTTTGTAAAAAGGTCTGAACCTGTATATGATTCAGTTTGATTCATTTGAACAGAATCATTTGCAGCGGTGTCTTACACTGTAACAGCAAGCGATACTTTATAAGACAAAAAATGCTGGATGAGGTTGATATTTACCTACAATCCATTGAAGGAAACAGACCTTGCAGAACATCAGTGATGAACCCGCTCTTTATTGCTTCTAAATGACCCTATACTGCAGGTTAAGACAATTAATATCCACATATCCATAACTGTATCGAGAAAAAAAAAAAAAAAAAAAAAAAAAAAAAATATATATATATATATATATATATATATATTTTTTTTTTTTTCTGATGCAAAAATGCCTGCTTCTTTGAGTGAAATTAGTTTTGATGATACATAAATTGTGCCTACATGTGAATTTCTTTGTATAAGAAATATTAAATGTGGGCACATCATATAAATCATTCTGTGGGATAAAAAGGCCATCAAAACAACACAAAAGAAATGGGCAGGGACAATGGTACTCTGGTAGGAGTGTGTCATCTCATCAAAACAAGAAAATGTTATCTTCAAAAGTCATTTGCATTTGCACGGATGAAAACAAACAGTGTTCCTGTTAGCGGCGCACACCTAAACCTGGCTTTGCCGGCATTCAGCTCGTGGAGCCGCCTGATGATGTGCATGTCCCAGATGTGTCAAGAAATCACAGCATCTTACCCACTTATGACTGTCAGCTGCGCTCGTGTTCGATTGCTCAATATACTTCTGCCTTTATCCTTATTTGAATTATTTGCCTCACTCATCTCATCTTCTGAATAAAGAAGTTATATTTGTACATCCTTGACACGTCTTGATCTGTTTCTCCATAAGAGAGATGTTACACAAAGAGGCTTTAACTGTCAGTGTAATCATGTAAACATTTTTAATGGGCCAATGCTGCACTTGATCTTTTGGATATATGGTCAACACTTCAGCAGACCCATGTGAGATCTATAGTACAGTATATGGACAAAAGTTTTGGGACATCCAATGTCATCGTACTTCAGGGAAGGAGAAATGACGTCAGGATGTCGTGAACATTGGATTATTTATGGATGCTCACTGGTTTTGCGATATCTAGATGTTTGTTTTCTCTGCCCCTCCAGTCAGTGATCTTGATGGCTCACCTCAGCATGGAGGAAAGCGAGAGAGGGCGAAATGAATTCATGTCAGACTCCCTTATGCCTTAGCGCTTATCATCTGTGAACCAACAGCGTGCTGAGAAACTCAACAAGCCACAACAGAGTCCTGCAATTACAGCTCAATCACACGACACACCAAATAAATCTGAACCAAAGTGGTTCTGAACCCGGCGACCACTAGTGTGACTTAAAATAATTGAAAACAAGACAAAATAAGTAAGATACTTCTTATTTTAAGGTAAGAGAATAGATGCAAAACTGTAGTCATATTCCACTCATGACTGTTAGACTACTGGATTCGTGGCATTAGTCAAAATGTTTACCCTATTCACCTGCAGTGTCTTTTGAGTCTCGACTCGTATGTCTCTGAATGACAAGTGTTTAACAGATGACAGAGGTGAAACAATGCATCTGAAACATTGGAATTCTCCGCTGTAATGCGATCTCATGCATAACACAGCGCAGTTATTGGACATAGAGCTCATTTTCAAGAATAATGCACAAAAACGCACGCTGTATTCTAAAAAGGTGTGAATTCTAAAAAAGTAATTATTTTAATTTTAATAATAATTATTTGACTGAATTATTTGAATCTATGGATACTCATAAGTAATACAGTTAGGGGAAGTGTGTGGTGCACTCTCTTACCGTCCTCCTCGGTCTGGATCACGGTCTCGTCGCTCTCTTTGCGTCCCTCTGGGTTGGTGAGGATCATCTTCAGGCTGACGTTGGTGTTGGGCGGCAGGTTGCCCACCACGTGTCGGGGGGCTTTGGGGTCCATCTCCAGGCAGTCGGCTTTGCTCTGGTTGGTTTTGTGGTAGTGGTAGCAGATGGTGACGTTGAAGGTGTGGCAGCGGGTGATGTTGTAGCCCAGTGACTCCCAGTCCACGGCGATGAAGCGTGCCTGCGTCTCTGCGATCTTCAGATTCCTGGGGGTCCGCATGGGTTCTGAGAGAGAAGACGAGAGATGGGTTACACTAGCAGACACTACACACAACTCGTTGTTAAAATGCAATTCGGAAGTTTTCACCCTCCTGCAGGAAAATAAAATAAACATTCATTTATTTAGAATTGTTTCACAATTGCTTGCAATATTAGCTCATCTCACTCCACTTTTTGTTATGACTTTTATGATTTATTTTCAGCATCTCTGAAATCTGAACGCCAGTTGTGGACATTCCATGGCATTTTATGCAGATATCAAACAGGCCAAAAGTTTTAATTGCACCCAAACCATTAAAACGATCTAAATTCATATTAAAGATTATGTAAACGAGTCGTTCATGTTGACGTTTTCACCTTTCATTTTTGAACTCAAAGTCTTAGATCACGATATCATAACTAAATCTTCCTGTGAAGGACCTTCTCTCCGCTTTCCCTAGTAAAACAGTTATGTATTTAAAATACATTTATTTTAAATAGAGTTCAAATCTATTAACGTATTTACTGACGTATCGCTCAAGACTTACTGATATAAAAATTACAATTGAACTTTATTTGAAGCACTACATTGTGCACAATGCACAATTTATTAATATTAAGCCTAAATGTATTTTAATGTCACTATTGATGAGGATTGTATGATCTTTGAATAATATCGGTCTTTAAATGCAACATATGTAAAGTGCAAATAAAGTATACTTACAATTGTTTCACTTTAGCACAATCAAATATGCATCAGTAAATCTTTATCAGAATTAATCAGAATTAAAATGATAATTTACACTCAATACTTTATTATTGCATACTGTTTAAAAATTTACTACAGTACCAAGGTGCTGATAATTGCCACTATTTGCAATAAGTAGTATAAATAGCAGAAAATCCTTCTATTTTAACAGTGTGAATAGCATCCATTAATATTTGCCCTCAGTGTAAACAACATATCACTAAGAAAATATGCTATTTCAACATAGTGTAAATAGCCACTGCCTTATTATTTTACTAGGATATGTTTGCAGGTTTTCTTCAATCATTTAGTTACTCTTAAATGCCAACCGATGAATGTCAAAATACAAGAAAAGATCGGACACTATTTCAGTGAAAAGCGAGAGTGAACTGGTCCGAGCGGTGCGAGAGAGATGGGAAGGGTTGTGAAAGCAAATGAGGCACCTGTGGACCAGATAAAGGCCTTCATTCACACACACACACACACACAGATGCAGACATTTGAAGCATCTCTAAACTAGCCAATACATCAGTGAGAGAGGTTTCTTATAATGCCTCCCCATAATGCATCAGTGCAGCACTCTGGAATGGCTTGTAATTACTGTAACGGAGTACGTCACCAATGCCAAACACTTCAGCAGTGTGATTACTGCACACACACATGCAAATGAACTGCAGAGTGTTTTTCTACATTGGTGGTTGGCTATGAGATGTAGCAGATTGTTGGTTATATATGCTTTGACCCGAAGATTAATGTTTGACTTAACCTTAACTCTAACTAAACTGAAACCTTTGTGTACCGTCATAAATCAGCAAACCTCTCAATAAAGTCCAGCTTCACTTTGACCTTAGAGTCAGGCAGGACTGAGCTGAAGTGTGTGAGGACAGGGACCAGATGTCAAAACACTCAATCTAGTATTACACACTGAAGAACACACACACGGGCCCACTAAAGCTTTTCTGTCACCGTCACTATGCATTTTGCTTAAAAAACAAACAGATGTGCTATTAATCAGATAACATAACATTGAGCATAGAAGAAGGCAGTTTACACAAATGTCTGCTGCTGTGCCCCTTGTGGCAACTCTGAGATTATAATGCATAAAAAAATAAAAAAATTCTGAACATAACAACTGAAATTCTTTAGCTAGAACCGTTTGCATCCACGTTTGTGGAGACTGTTTTCTACTTTGTATTTCTATTTATTCACAGTTTATTTCATAGTTTCAAAGCAGCTTGACAGAAAGTCATATTGTACTTGCTACACGACTATTCATCAAATCAATAATTAACATAACATCAAATACTGATATCAGTGTAAAGTTTAGATTCAAATATTTAAAATATTACATTATTATTAGCATTATGATACACATTTAATTATTTAATAAAACTGTATACAATTATATATGAGTATATACTCTACAAGGATAAAACAGCATGTAGTGATACAAAAGATGCAGAAATGAGTTGAAATGGTCAACTGTGTTGTGGAGCTGACCAGTAATTATACACACATGAATGACACTGTTGACCAATCACAGTCAAGTGTATTAGAAAGCCATGAAAACAATGTAAGTAGGGCATCAAATGAAAGCCAGTGGCAGGTGAGAGAACATGATGCAAGAAGAGAAAACTCTGGGGAAGAACAGAAGTAGAAAGCCAGATCAGCGGGTGGTGTGTGAGCCAAGCCACAGTGAAACGGAGAAAGGAAGTCCACACACACACTCTAGGTACATGTAGTGCGGCCTGGGAGGTGGAGGGTTACACACACACACACACACACACGCACGCATGCTAGCTCAGGAGGATCTGTACATGTAGTCTAATTAAAATGAGACACTCTGAATACAGACGAGGAACTTGTTAACACAGAACAGTGACTGGCTGTTAGCTCTGAGCTTATTAATAACAAAGCCTTTCCCATCATCCCTTTGGGTGACACTTTCTCTCTGACTCATGATTGTCATGAATCTTCAGGAAAGCAAAGAAAACAAAACTTTGGCCTGACAAGAGAAAGTATGCAAAAGTGGTTTCTGTACTGTTCTTATAGCTGGTGGACTGTCAGCTTGAGGAAGACCTGCATCATTAGGAAGATTTAGTGTCAATGTCCAAAAGCAAGACCCCAGGATGTGTTTCTACATTTAAAAACCAAACAAACACAAACACAGGAGTCCCAAGACGAGCTTTCAAAGCTTCAACTTCCTTTCATTTAACACTCTCAACAACAGCTCATCAAAGCACGGCGTTGAGAAGCCATGTCAAACAAAAGTGTTTTTATGTGACGTGTTTCTAACATTCTTCCTAAATATTCGGGGGTACATTTGCCCTTATAATTTTACTAGTTGCTTGTCTCCTATTGTTGTATTTAATGATTCAATAACCTGATGCAAAAGCTTGTGCTCTCTGTTTTGAGCACAATTATCAACTGCATTTGATGTAATATGTTCACACTTTAGTTTGGGATCAAATCTCATTACTCAAATGATTAACTATGACCTTTGCCTCAATAAACTCTTAATTTGCTGCTTATTAATAGTTAGTAAGGTAGTTGTTAAGTTTAGGTATGGAGTGGATTAAGGGATCTAAAAATATGGTCATGCAGAATAAGGCATTGATATGTGCATTATAAGTACTAATAAACAGACAATATGCTAATAATATGCATGCTAATAAGCTAAACGTAAGAATTGGTCACTAAACTAAAGAGTTACCAGTAATTTATTCTGAAATCAAGAGTTTCATCAGCGAAAGAATGTGACATCACTTCACTTAAAGGACATAAACAGAGAGCCCACCCTTGAAGAAGCACTGCTGTCATAGTAAGGGTTAGGTACCGTTCACATTTTAACCGGTACGGTACGGTACGGTACCGGTATCGATCCCTGTATTTCTGTACCTGTTGGGTGCCGGTACCCAAATGTACCTTTTTCGGTACTTTACACTCTGTGTAATTACAAGAACCTGTATTTCAGTGAAAAAATACGTTCAAAAGTCTAAATTCCAACATTTGAACAATGGCCCTACAAACTTTTTTTTTCTTTCTTTTTTCCCAGAAACACTTAATTTAATTTTTTTTTTTAATTTTTAACTTAATTTAATTTAAAAGGCATTACACATTTATTTTACATTAAAAAAATGAAAATTAAACCCTTTTATTTTTTGGCAAAGAAACTGAGGTTTACTGTTTAAATTGTGTGAATATTGCTTTTTTTAATAGTCTAATAATTGTATAATTTTTTTCTACAATTAAGTGATTAATCTGGTTGTAATATTTACTTTTGTCATCTAGTTGCTTTATTTAATTTTGATAGAAAATTGAATATTTAAAGACATGTTAAACTGTATGTTTATTTTGACCGGTTACCATGAAGTTTCTGTGTGTATACTGTAATGCTAGTTTACTCAAAAATCACCATGAGCGTCACGCGTGCTTCAGTATTTGTGTAGTAAATAAACCCGCGTTTCCACCATTCATACATACAGAGGCAAGCAGAACATGCAGGATTAATATTTAAACCGTCTTTTTGCATTTTAATATTCACAGACACTAGTCCATGGCATTTTGGCTTGCCCTGTGTTGTTTGAACGAGTTCCAGTGGTGACGTCACGTCACAGGGTCTCTCTTTCTCTCTCTCTGTAGCATATGCGGCCAGATGCGTTCTCAGGTACCAAAAGTTAGGCATGATAGAGTTAACGTGAATCGGTACTCGGTAGTACCGATGCAATTCGGTTGGTACCCTTAAAAATACCGAGTTCGGTACCCAACCCTAGTAATAGTCTTGAAAATCTATTGTTGAAGAGGTCTTATTAAGCTTTGAGGGCTGTAGGTGGGATGAATAATAATAAAAAAGATCAGCTTCTATTACCCGCACGCTAAAAAGTCTGGAAACTCATTGGATTGTGTTTTATGTCAGGTTTCTGACATCTGAATGTGAGAAGGAGACAGGCAGCCAGACAGAAAAGTCTCCCCCAGGGTTTTCATTTGGAGCTGTGCCACCGGTGACCCTGCAGGATGACAAAACATTTGTCAGGACTTACTTACGCCGGCCCCTCATTGCCACCGCCACAGAGCGGAGGTCAGACGCAATAGAGGAAGAGAGCCGCGGGAGACACCTGTTGACCTCTCCACTCTCCCTCACACGTCTAATAACAGCCCTCATGCTCTCGTTCTCTCCACGCCGCTCACCTCCCTCTCAGCCAACACACTTATTCACAAATAATGGATGAAAACACATTCAGAGAGAAAGGAGGAACCAGAAATGTAATAAAACTAAAGATGCGTCTCTAGAGCCAATTCCGCTCAAAACAAGTCATTATGTAAGTGTCAGTCATCGCAGGGAGGGTTTGTACGTCTCGTCTGAAATGTATCACATCCTTCTCTGCTGAATCACAGACACTTAGAAAACAAAACACAGAGAAAGCAATCACACACACAGTTTCCAAACGGCGCTCATTAAAACCCACTCATTATTCTCCTATCGTCTGCTAATTCTGATGCTTGTTTTATTGTATTTTTTTTCTCCTGGCTGCTCTGCTGATCTTTTCTGAGGATTCATCTGATGTATGTATCTACAGCTGCTATTGTATTAGATGAAGACAAACACTCTCCAATCGATCGGCCACTCGCACAAGCACCGATCCTGATGTTTATTCTATTAAATGAGATTTTTGATCAGGATTACAGCAGCGTACACTGTACGCGGAGAATCAGAGGCTGCAGCGGTCTGATGTCACGCTAAGAGCCAGTTTATTTCATGGATTTGCTTTCATTATTTCTGCAGTAAATTCCACCCCACAGTGTTTGAGATATAACAGGAATCTTGGGGTAATGTCTACTTTTTATATTTACATTTTTAGGTAAAATGCTGAAAAATGACAGACGCTTTATCTCATTTGATTATTTCTACTTTTATTTGGAAATTATCAGATTGTCTGGAAACATGATTAGTCTGCCATTTAATGTACTGTAGTTCTCATTGCAACTGTTCATAATTGTCTTAGATTTGATCTGATGTTTATATCTGCCATCAGATATAGCTGCAAATGCATTCCAGAATCTAAATCAGAAGTTTTTATACAACTATTTTTAACTATTTTAGTGTTGGGCAAGTTATTTTAAAATGTAATTGATTGCTAGCTACTGATTGCATCTTCAACAGTGTAATTAGATTACTGAACTAAATGCTCTCTCTAAGAAGGACTATATTACTAATTACTAGGGATGTAACAATTAAATGCGAGCCGGTTGAAAATCGATTCAAATATGTGATGCTAAAGAAATCGCAATTCAATAACGGGTAGGAGTTTATATGAATGTGTGTTTGAGGGGAACTTTAAGTTCTAAACTAAAAGTTTAGATGGTATTTCTTTTTTATCTCATTTTGTTATAAAAAACCGTGAATCGAATCGAATCGTGAGTTGAGTAAATCGTTACATCCCTACTAATCACTACTTTCTACAGCCCATGTTAACCTCATGCCAGCGTAACAATACAAGGACAGATATAAAACTGCTCTCTTAATTCTTTCAAATAAATATTACATTACATTAAACAAGCATTTTAACATTAGATGCTACATTTTGATGTTAAATCCTCTATTATTTTATAAAGTCTATATAATACTTAATGCAATTCCTTAATGCAAATACATCACTAACTGTAATTGAATTACAAAAAGATTAATCCCTTACTTTATTTTTCAAGGGAAAAGTAATTCAATTACAGCAGTTGAGTACTTCACAGTGCATTACACCCAACACTGATGTCAATTTCTTTATTACCAACGTTTCTCTTCTTGTTATGTGTACACAACAGCCAATCAGTGATCTGCGGCACATTCACACTCTAAAAACTTTCAAAATGGAGGAGAAGAAACCATCTCGCGGCTCTTAGAAAGCTCTCCGTGATGAACGTTTACAATTGTGGATCTTTTAAACAGGAGAGGGCGGGACAATGCGCCTGTCGCCATGGCGATAAGGAGATGTCACTCACTGTCGAGTAAAACCCACGAGAGGAAATTTATATGCGTCCAATTCACACCCACGACTAGTGATCAATTCAGCCTGGCTGGAAAAAGTGTGAATTTAAGTGGCGAGCTGAAGGCTGATAGATCCCTGACATCCTCCATCAGTTTAAATGTCAAGCAAGCAATAAAACGTAGTGGTGAACAGCAATGAATTGCTCTGATTTGGCACGGCCCATCAAACCCAGAACCACACACACTCTCGCACACACAGATAACATTTTTCCTGCCAACAATTACCAGCCTCCCTCTTCCCGTCTCTCTGAGCCGGGATCAATACGAGTGGAGAGCTGCATTAACTTTAATCACTCCTAAAAAAGGACAACACTTAAAGTCTTTGGGGTCATTTTTACCCCAAACTTTTAAAAAGCGATTGCATAAGGAAATATACATTTTTTATATGGAAAACTATATATCATTTTTTTTATTTACTTCTCAACTATACATTTATGCTGTGTTTTTGTGGAAATTTTGAAGTTTTTTACCTATTTACTGCACAATTACATAACTAGGCCATAAATTGGCTCATGAAAAATGATTTTTTAAAGAAAAAATCACTTAAATGATGATCTTAATTAAATCTAAATAGTTTCTGGACATTGCTCTATGTGTTAGGGATAGAATACTGCCATCTAAAGGTTAGTCAAAAAACTTTATTTCTTATGGGTTAGGAATTAAAGTGCAATGGCCACATGTATCCACTAGAGTGCTATAGAGACTCATTCATTTTCACTTCATTTTTCTTGATGCTTCAACTTCTCCTCACAACTTTATGATATATATTTTGTGAATATTTATTTAAACATTTTGAAATACATAAAAAAATCTGTAGTTTTGTCAGAGTTAGAATTTGTTGTTGTTTTCTAATATATTTTGAATTATCTGCTTTTGCAAATTATTATACATACATTTGAAAAAAACATTACAAGTCACCACTATGACGTGATAATCACACACTATTTATTTCAGAAAATTATTTATCAACAACTATTTATTTTTTTAGAACAAGAGATTTTAGAACAAGATGAATTTTAAAAGTAAATAAACCAATATAATACAAAACAACAGCACCAATAAACTGTAATGAACAGGAGTGAAGGGTACACAGAACAACTTTTTTTATAAATCACATGGCTAATAAACATGTGAAAGAACAAGCAGAATATTATAGAATATATATTACAAGCTTGTTCCATGTTGCATATGTGACATTTTTCAGATTTGTGCCAGTTTAGTTGATTTTATTTGCCAATTTCTATAAAAATGCTCTCTGTTGCAGTGGCATACGTATGTTTGTGTGTGTGTGTATGTGTGTGTGTGTGTGTGTGTGTATGAGATAGAAAGTTTGTTCCACTTTGGGTTTATGCTCTAGGACCAGACCTTGAATTAAATGTAAAAATTTTTAGATTTATGCCAGTTTAGTTAATTTTATTTGCCAATTTCTATAAAAATGCTCTCTGTTGCAGTGGCATACGTATGTTTGTGTGTGTGTGTGTGTGTGTGTGTATGAGATAGAAAGTTTGTTCCACTTTGGGTTTATGCTCTAGGACCAGACCTTGAATTAAATGTAAAAATTTTTAGATTTATGCCAGTTTAGTTAATTTTATTTGCCAATTTCTATAAAAATGCTCTCTGTTGCAGTGGCATACGTATGTTTGTGTGTGTGTGTATGTGTGTGTGTGTGTGTGTGTGTATGAGATAGAAAGTTTGTTCCACTTTGGGTTTATGCTCTAGGACCAGACCTTGAATTAAATGTAAAAATTTTTAGATTTATGCCAGTTTAGTTAATTTTATTTGCCAATTTCTATAAAAATGCTCTCTGTTGCAGTGGCATACGTATGTTTGTGTGTGTGTGTGTGTGTGCGTGTGTGTGTATGAGATAGAAAGTTTGTTCCACTTTGGGTTTATGCTCTAGGACCAGACCTTGAATTAAATGTAAAAATTTTTAGATTTATGCCAGTTTAGTTAATTTTATTTGCCAATTTCTATAAAAATGCTCTCTGTTGCAGTGGCATACGTATGTTTGTGTGTGTGTGTGTGTGTGTGTGTGTGTGTGTGTGTGTGTGTGTGTGTATGAGATAGAAAGTTTGTTCCACTTTGGGTTTATGCTCTAGGACCAGACCTTGAATTAAATGTAAAAAATTTTAGATTTATGCCAGTTTAGTTAATTTTATTTGCCAATTTCTGTAAAAATGCTCTCTGTTGCAGTCACATACATGTGTGTGTTTGTGTGTGTGTGTGTGTGTGTGTGTATGAGATACAAAGTTCGTTCTACTTTTTATTTATGCTCTAGGACCAGATCTTGGTTTATTTGTAGAAATTTTCAGATTTATAATGGATTTAGTTTTATTTTTTTGACAAACAAAATTTTAAAAAGTCATTTTTTGCATTTTCCCATTCATTTTCAATGTGGGGTCATTTTGACCCCAAAGACCTTAAAAGGTAAATTTTTTTTTACACACCTTTAGAACAACCAAATCAAGCCCAGTTTTTTTGTGCATGTTTAGATAGATGATTTAGGAAATGTCACCGAGTTTCATGCCCCTGCGATGAAGGTAACACTTTTAAAAAATGAAGGAAAAATCCATTGGGGTCATTTTGACCCCAAAGGATGATTAAAGGTTAAGTTGCTAGATTAAAGCATTATTTCTCTGTAATAAAGCTTTATTGATCAGCCACTCCATGATCAAATCCGAGCACATATCCCTCAGACACGTCCACACCTCACACCGCCCGCGTCCGTCGGCCGAGACCTCACAGGACGCATCGGTGCTTTTGGATGCTGTTTCAAAGCACACACTTACTGTAAATAGCAAGCTGTGTCAATACGGAGGAATTTTCAGAATTGATTTTTCAAAGGTGTTTCCTCTGCATTTTGAATAAAGCATTGTATTGTGTTTTAGGGTAAAAAAAAAAAGAAAATGACTGGTGCCTTTTGCATTTTTTTCTGTAGCCTTACACCTTCCTCAAATTAGTAATAAATTATTATTATGGAGACTTGGAAACAGGGGGCCCCATCATACACCCGATGCAAGGCGCAGCGCAAGTGTGTTTGCTAGTTTCAGTCCGGCACCATTCACATTTTCCCATCCAGCGCCACGTCATTTAATTAGCAAATGCATTAGCGCTCATTTGTGCGCCCTTGGACATGCTGGTCTAAAAAAGAGGTGTGTTCAGGCGTATTGCTGGTGCATTGCTATTTTAATGAGCTGAAAATAGACTGCGAAATAGACCAACTCAAACCTGGTCTAAAGTCTGGAGCAGTGTTTTTTCTTTGTTATTTAAAGAATGTACAACCTGCTTATTAAACACAGGGACGCACAGCAGCACACAAGCATGCCAAATATAAAAAATTAAAGGATTGCAATGCATAAGATTTTTTTTGGTAGGCTAAATATATATATATATATATATATATATATATATATATATATGGCTACATGTCATAATGGATAGTCATCGCATGTATCAGAATTAGGCCATTTGCTCGCACACGAGCAGCTCCATTTCATCTCACGTTTTGTCTTTGCGCTTGCCAAATTCCGCCGTGTAAATAACAAATCCGTCATGGCACAGACGCATCTGACTCTGATTGGTTTATTGCACGTTACCCCCAAAAAACACCCATTACTTATTAAGAGAATAGGGACAAGACGTTAAGACCATGCGCACGGGCGCGCTAACCATTTTTACGTTGTTAAAATAGCAAAAGTGGATTTGGACACGCCCTGAGTTCCCCTGCACCGTGCACTTTACACTTTGTGTTTAGATCGTTAAAATAGGGCCCATGGCCTACAACTTTATATACATCATTTCATTAAAAACGGGGAAATGCAATTTTATTTATTAATATTAAAGTATATTATTATTATTATTATTATTATTTACCCAAATTATACAAAAAATACAATTAAATAAATATCACTAATGTATAATTACAATTATAATTAATAATACTAATTAACTGTAAAATAAAAATTAGTAGTAGTAGTATTTCATATATTGACAGTACAAATACAATACTAATATATAGGGTTGCTTTTTGTTTCAAACATTAAACCACAAAGCTTCTCCTTTGGTGGAAAAAGCAGGGGTTACATACAGTATTTATATGATTTCAACAGTCTGTGCCATTTGATTACTAGGCTAAACCATATTGCATTGCCAAGTATTGTTAAAATAATAGTTTGATAAAACTATTAAATAGTTAAAAAAAATTAGATAAATTAAATAAAAAAAATAGTTTGATGCTTGATGAAAAGTTTTGATGCTTGTCGAGTGTCAATTCTAGCTCCTGTTTGGAAACGATTCATAAATTTTCAATAATTGTGACAAATGTCTAATATTTGATCTTTGGCCTGTCTAGAAACAAACAGTCTGTTTGTAAAGTATAGTGCTGCTGAATGCCACGCATAAATGAAGGCTGTGGGCTGGAACACATAAATGAGAGTATATTATCTGTCCTGCTGTAGATAAAAGGAATACCGTTGTTTCACTGCTCACGCTGTATGTTTGTTGTGCAATAGAAAGTCTATTTCCTTGTTTTATGCACCGGTGGTCAGTCTCATTCAATTCAGCCCGCAGACGCACATTATTTCACTGCATGTCTACCAGAGATCTTCTCTACCTAGAGCACACTACAAAAACTCCTACTTCCAACCAACAAACCCAACGCAGAGTGACATTTCAAGACAGCAAAGAGCAAAGCCATTGATTTCATTAGCAAGCGTTACTGTTTCCCATGAGGCATTGCTTTGTGTCATTTCACACTGCATCAGTGTCCGTGGACACACACACATTTACACAGAGGCTGTGGCTGTAGGGTGGGTCAGTCCAGAAGAACAAATCAATGGTAATCTCATTCACAATGACTTCTCAATGGCACAGCTACCTGATGAATAGACTCATCGATTTGCTGTTGTTCTGCCACTTCACGCCGGTGAAAACACATCTGCTCTTTTTGAATTAGTCTGTATGGGAGGAAAATGCAGGCAGTATTTTTTCTTTCTTTTTTTTCAGCAAGGATGCAATAAATTGTTAAGTTATTGTTAAGACATTATTAAAAGCTTTAATCTCAATTATATTAAAATAAAACTGTTGATAATAAGAGCAATCATCTAAAACGAAAACTCATCAAAAATCATATTGTTCATCGTGCAGAATATTGTTCCTTGTTGATAATTGATGATTTTTTATTGTCATTTGGCAACACTCAGCAGATCAATAATCAAAGATCCCTGTATACTTCAGCTGATGTTTGCTCTAAAGACCCTTTCTTCTTCCTAACACATAATATCACATCTGCTCTCTCTCTATTGTCTTTGTTCATAAAAACAAGAAGTAGAAAGCAGGTGTGATGCTGCAGTCTTTTAGCATTCAGCTCGTCACCGACTGTCGAGCCACAGAGTGTTACTTCACTTCCTTCAGCGGCATCTGTAGATGGCTTTAACCCCCAAACACGTCCTGCCGCTACTTCAGTCTAAACGAGCGGCGATGAGCGAGAGCGCCTGTGTATAAACGAGAGCTTCACAGGGGCAACACTTGATCACAAAGCCAATTTATCCTCGACTCCACATAATAGAGCAGTGAAATGGCAAGGGAAAGAGAGAGAGAGAGACCAGAGTAATAGGAGGCATTTCATTTAATTGCTATAAATTGGAGGGTCAGGGAATGTGAATGTAATTCTGAAGGGCTGTTTATCGGACCGGTGGATCTTTGAGCCGATACTGAAAAGGGAAGATGGGAGACGGACGGCTTTTCTCAAACGGAGCCATTCAGAATGCACTCGTTCGATGGCCTATTTGATCCCTCCTTATTAGATTCATCGATGCGTTTCCTCCAACATATTTGGCCAACACAAAGACTGTCTGTCCACATACTTCCCATAATGCCATTACTCAGGGAGCCGCACATGTCCAGCACAGTGTAATCACGGCTAAAGATCCAATACTGGTTAGCTTTAATTATGCTTTTACACCACAAGTGAGACTCCCCGAGGGCAGGAGGAAACAGAAAACGGCTGAGAGAGAGGTCTGTAATGGGCTGCGCTTCATAAATTTCAAGACAATCAATGCAGCAGCCTGCTAATGGTGCATACATGAGCTAAGAAACAAACACACACACACACACACACAGCAGACGCACACTTATCTGACAGTGTGCGTTCCTTAAAATATGACACTATCAGCTCTTTATCATCATCCTCAATTTGGACTCTAAACAGCCGTTGTTTACGGTAGATCGACAGACACGGCTTGTGCTTGGTCTGTAAACTCTGACCGATGGGAACCAGCGCTCTGTTTCACTCGTCATGAGCTGGTTATTGTTGTTGAAAACTGAATACTGCTTCCTTACAAATGTTATGAGTGTGAATTAACAAAGAGAACGGTGTGCTGTAGGGCTGGGCTGAATTATTGATTTATTTTAATCGATGAACTGATATTGATTGATGAAGACCGGTCTTGGTCTATGCTGTTTTCTGCTGATGCATACATAAAATGTACTAAACATGGCTCCAATAACTGCAATAATGCTTTCTTACTTTTGATATGAAATAAAGTATCAGCTTTCAAATTTTGTCAAATTTATTATAAAATAGCAACAATAAATGTCGTTCTGAACTTTGGACATGACTGATCACTGTAGTGGCATCAGAAGAAACTTACTGAAATGAATCCTGTCTCATGTAATCAACCAATCAGTGTTTCATAAATCAAATAACTTATAACTCTAGGCAGCTGTATATATGCACCATATTACATATTCATTATATTTTTATTTGTCTGCATTATTCATTTACTGTATGTAATTTTGTATGTATTAAAGTTTTTTTTTTTACAGCTACTGTTTAAATATTTATTTAAAAAAATAAATTGCAGTAAAAAACATAACTATATTATTAAGTTAAGTTATTTTTATACATCAAAAAATGCAATTTAAAGGTTTATTTACAAATCAGCTGTTCATAGTTCACATATTTAGTGTAGAGAGACTGTTTTCCTTGAAACATACTGACATATTGTACCTGATATGTGACCCTGGACCACAAAACCAGTCATGGTGGTCAGTTTTTGAAATTATCAAGCTTACCGTTGATGTAAGGTTTGTTAGGATAGAACAATATTTGTCTGAGATACAACTATTTGAGAATCTGGAATCTGAGGGAGCAAAAAAATCTAAATACTGAGAAAATCATCTTTAAAGTTGTTCAAATGAAGTTCTTGGCAATGCATATTACTAAACCAGTATTGGGTTTTTTATATATTTATGGTAGGACATTTAAAACATTTCTTCATGGAACATTATCTTTACTTAACATCCGCATGATTTTTGGCATACAATGTACCCATACAATGTATTGTTGGCTATTGCTACAAATATACCTGTGCTACTTATGACTGCTTTTGTGATCCAGGGACACATATATATCTGAATAAAACAATGTTGAATTAAATTAAATGGAATTGCATGCTTGTGAATTAAAATTGCCATCTCATGATGAAACTGGTGTCAATACCCAGCCCTAGTGTGCCGGAGAGCGGGACAGTGGAATCTGTTAGCACTCCCATTCATCTCAATGGCAGTTGCTTGGCTGACGCAGGACTCCGGGGTGTTTGTGATTTGAAACTTGCACTCATTGACACTCAGTTCTGCAGCCAGGGAGTTTTGAGCCAATTTAAGCAGGGCTGGCCACAGCTGCTTTAAAGATTACCAGCTCAAAGATTTCTTTTTATATAGAAAATCTCTCAGGGGCAATCTGGACCAAAGCGACCAGCCAAACCTTGACATCTTGATGGAGCCATGGCTTAGTGCTTGTGCCCGCCTTCTCTTCCAGTTCTGAAAGGCTGAATTTTGAACTTCTAACTTTGAAAAGTGCATTAGAATGGCACTTGATGTTGATTTCGCTGGGACCTTCTCTCCCCCTCATCTCCCGTCCTTTCAATGGAAGTGGCAACTTGTTTTCTACTTAAGACCATGTGAAGCATAAAGAAGAACCATCGTCTTAGACTCTAGAAAACAGCAGAACACGTGTGGAACAGGCGAACTGACCTCACCTGATAAGCTTTTAACATCTCAAATGTTTTGCTTAAATCACTCTCTACAACAGCGTAAAGCAGTGTTTATCTTCAGCCTTGACACTGACACTGTATCAGAGAATAACTCAGCATTACTTTCTCTCAGCTCCCGCTCGATGGTGGCTGAATCGGCATGTAAACACCTGTAAAGAGCCCAAACGAGGCTGACTCGAGGGATGAATATTTAACGAACCCTCACCATCTGCTTATTACTGGAGTCCAATCAACTCATCAGCTCATCTTGCTTAGCAGAAGCTTGCGTCTGTTCATTATGCTGCAGTGTCAGTTCTGCCTGCGGGTCACCCAGAGGAAAGAGCTATCACACCTCCATCACATCTCACCTCATTCCCCCAATCATAAATCAGATTAATAACACAGACTCCTGCTGAAACCACCTGCTGCTCAGACGCTTCCCCTGAGAAAATGACCCCTTTCATCTCAGATCAGAGGAGATCTCAACAATGTCTCACACTGTGCTCAGAAAAAATCTCCCAAGATCAAGAGATCTGGACTGCTAGCCACATTTACTAAATGTCAACTATGGATTATTTTATTTTCATTCATTTGCATTTAGTCATTAAGCAGGCGCTTTTATCCAAAGCAACTTACAAATAGGATGGCCATATGCACTGTTCATACGGGACACGTCCCTTCCAGGATTTTAATAATGCCTAAAATATCCAGGTTTTGGTTATTTGCACTGTGCAGATTGATAGTTGTGTGACATTCATGAGAGCTTTAAAGAGCAAAGCAGACGGCTCCTTATGCTTTCTAATTTCTTTCATGTGTTTGTTCATTCGTTTGGCTTGAAGCATTGTGGCGCATGTTTTTTTTTTTTACTGGTGCGCAGCGACGCTTCAAGTCAACTGAACGAACAAACACATGTGCATATTTTTTATAAATTAATAAAGCAATAAAGTAAGTAATAAAGTAATTTTCCTGACATTCCTCACTACTGAGGAACCCCATTACAGTCATTGTTCACCCAAAAATGAAGATTTAGCCTAAATTTGCGAACCTGGTGATTATTTGTTTGTTTTTCTTGTGAAATTTAGCAGAATGGTTGCTCTTGTATGAAAAAAGCAGCATAAAAGTAGACTGAATTTTTTTTTAAAGAAAATAAAATTTCAGATTTCAATATTATGCTTAATTTAATGTTATTTATAATAACATTTGTCATTTCCTTGTAATTCTTTGTGGAATTCACTAGCTATTTCTAAGTAAAACATGTTTCTACACCATTTGTTTTCTTCAGTGTATAATGGAATCTCCTTTATGTGTGCTTGTATTAAAACATGGCAGCATTGGCATGCCAGTCTCTAATGGCAAATAGCATCAACCCTGGTAAGACACCTCTTTAATATGCACAAACATAAATGTGATCAGAGACCTAAAGCAAATGAGAAGATTTTCAGTGAATAACATCTTAAATTTCAGTTTGTTCCTCAGGAATATAGCACATACAGTGTTGAGGAAAGGTTTTTGACCACTCCCTGGTTCTTTTTTCTTCTTCTTCTTCTTTTTTTTTTTTTTTTTTTTGCATATTTGTCACACTTAAAAGATTTAGATCATCATACAAATAAATACATAAATAAATTAATAATAATAATAATAATAATATTACACAAAGATACTGCAAGTAAATACAAAATGAATTATTAAATGTTGATTTAATTTATGAAGGCAAAAAAGCTGTCCAAAACTACCTGGCCATATGTGAAAAATTAATTGCCTGTTAAATCATTAAAGAACTTTGTTTAACCACATTATTTTAGAATGCTGACTTAAATTTCACTAGCCACACCCAAATCTGATTACTGCTTGACCTGTTGAATCAAGAATTCACTTAAATAGAAGCTCTTTGACAAAGTGAAGCATGCTTAAAGAGCAACACATCATGCTGTGAATGAAAGAAATTCAAGAAAAGATGAGAAACAAAATAGTTTACATGTATCAGTCTGGAAAGGGTTATAAAGCCATTTCTAAGGCTTTGGGGCTCCAGCGAACCATGGTCAGAGCCATTATCCACAAAACTTGGAACAGTGGTGAACCTTCCCAGGAGTGGCCAGCCTACCAAAATTACTCAAAGAGCGCAATGATGACTCATCCAGGAGATCATAAAAGAACCCAGAAGAACATCTAAAGACCTGCAGGCCTCACTCGCCTCAATTAAGATCAGTGTTTGTGATTCAACAGTAAGAAAGAGTCTGGGCAAAAACGGCATCCATGGGAGTGTTCCAAGGCAAAAGCCACTGCTGACCAAAAAGCACACACAAGGCTTGTCTCATATTTGGAAAAAAAAATCTTGTTTATCTCCAAGACTTTTGGGCAAATATTTTGTGGACTGATGAGACAAAAGTGGAACTTATTGAAATGTGTGTGGACCGTTATATCTGGCATAAAACCAATACAGCATTTCATCGAATAACATCACACCAACAGTCAAGCATGGTGATGGTAGCTTTGCAGCTTCAGGACCGGACGACATGCCATAATTGATGGAAGCTTGAATTCTGCACTCTATCAGAAAATCCTAAAGGAGAACGTCCGGCCGTCAGTTTGTGACCTCAAGCTCAAGTGCACTTGGGTTCTGCAGCAGGACAGTGATCACAAACACACCAGCAAGTCCACCTCTGAATGGCTCAAGAAAAACAACATTACGGTTTTGGATTGAGATGCTGTGACATGACCATAAACAGTCCATTCATGCATGAGAATTCATGCTCTGATGTGGCTAAATTAAAACAATTCTGCAAAGAAAAGTGGGCCAAAACTCCTCCATAGCAATGTGAAAGACTCACTGGCAGTTATCACAAACATTTGATTGCAGTTATTGCTGCCAAGAATGGCACAAACAGTTATTAGATTTGAAATTACTTTTTCACGTAAGGCCAGGCAGGTTCGGACAGTTTTTTCCCTTATGAAATCATTATTTCAAAACTTATATATTATCTTTGTGTAATGTTAAAATTAGTTTGATGATCTGAATCATTCAAGTGTGACAAATATGTCAAAAATAATTTAAAAAACACTTTTGTAAGCCTGACAGTCTCATTCAGCACACACGCTGTCATTACGGAAAAGAGCAGCACGGACATCTTGCTGAACGACATAAAAGATGACAGAAAGTTTCTGGTCAATTATTCCTCCAAGTCCTCTGATGTATGAAAGAGGAACATTTTCACTTCAGGAGGGGTGTACATGAGACTTTAAAATCCTAATAAAGCCCGACTCGCTCCTGCATATCGTTTCACTGCGAGAGTCTCTGTGGCTTCCCTCCATCTGTCTGTCTCTCGTCTGTGGGACTATTAGAGTGTGAAGAGCTAGATTAGTTTAAGCTTTTTCCATCATCATATGTTTTCTACTGTCAGGCCTCAAATCTCCCTCCCACTAGGAAGCACAGAGGGCCCTTATGTGTTACTAGGCAACCAGGGACAGTCCATAATCTTTGTTTTGACAAATAAACAAGGGAAAGAGTGAGATTATAGGGTGATGGGAGGTTTGTGCGTCTCATCTTCTTCAGCTTCCTCTGCCACCTTTCTCCCGCCAGCACCGTAACCTGTCTGTGAACTTATTACTCAATATCAACACTGGATTCAAATGTATCTAAATGCTTAAGGAAAGGTGCCCACATAACAGTCATCAGTGGGGCGATATACTTTCAAAATAGGGTAAATTAAGGTAAGATTTTGAAAAGTACTGTCCCAGCTTCTGAAGATTTTTGTCTGAGAGTGTGATTTAAAATGGATTAAAATCGACTCTGTGTCTGGTGTTTTTGTGCTTTATATTGTGGTACATTTTAAAGGAAGAATAGAAGTTGCTTTCATAATATTTTTTTTATCAAATTGTAAATTTTCTTCAACTCTCAAACGACTCCTCAGGCCGTGTGGGCAGAAGTTAACTAAGTTGCGAATGCAACTGCCAGAATGCCAGAAGAAGATGCCAGAAAGACCAGCATGCACTCTGGGTCGTTTTCCAGATATATTTAATTGTAACTTGGCAGATATTACACTTTGTTGTCATTCTAAATGAGTGTGTTGGAAATTCATATCGATTTTTATATTGTCAGTCAAAGTTTATATGGGTGGAATGTTTATGCCACTGATTTGATTACAGATGATTACAGATGATACAGTCGTTTCTGCACCACTCACCAAATGCAATTGCCAAAATAATGTTTTCAAGAATGATTGTCTTCCATTGGTCATTCAACGGTCTAATGCTTACAGGTGTTTCTACACATTGAGCAGGGAAGTATTTCATCATCTCTAAACATCCACACTTTAACTCGAAACTAAATGTTATGAATGAACGTTCATTAACCCTGGTGATTGATTTACCCAGATTACAACGGCCCAGTTTGTTTGAGTTCACTCAGCGCTGTTGATTTAAGCATTACAACCACACAAGCATTAAATATTCAATCCAGTGCATCAACTGAGAGGAAGAGGAGGAAATTCAAAAGATCCGGCGTTCTTTCAAGGTGTGAGAGTGCATCCCACACACACACACACACACACACACACACACACACACACACAGGCCTCAGTGCATCCCACACTTGATTATGTTTCACCTTTTATCCTCCTCTGACAAGCGCTAATAAATCACTTCTTCAGTCGCAGCGGACAAGAGAGCAGGAGGGAGGGGGAGAAAAGATAATCATAAAAAAACCATCACGTCGCCTTCCACTGTCTCTCCCCGAGGGAGCGGATAGAAAGAAAAGAAGAAAAAGAAAAAAAAAACTAATTCACACTATTCCCACGGGGAAAATGAAACAGTGAGCGTGTCACAGCAGCATCATATCAATTACCCATAAAGCAATGGGGCAATCTCACAGCCCCCCTTAACGATCAACACCACATCAAAATTTTCAATTAAGCGCCTCGTGTAGCGCCTTCCATACCTCTCTCTGAACATGAGCATCACTTCCTGCATCGCTTTTAGCTTCTGAGTTGGGTGCAATTGAAAGCACTTTTCCCAATGCACACACACACACACACACACTCACACACACACACACACACACACACACACACACACACACACACACACACGAGTGTCGCACAACCTCTCCAGAGAGCTCTATTACTATTAGAGAGAAGTGAAACACGGGGCAACAGATGGAGATATTGTTCAGACAGAGAATGATAAATTCATTACATAATGCATTGCCCATCTCCGTGCTGTCTCATCTGGCCTCTCTTTGCATATTGCTTGATTAATTTTCAGCAGCACTTTGAATGGAGTCACCAGAAACGGTGTGTTTGAGTGTCTGAGAGTGCTGGCGAGCAGAAGCACTTGCGTTTTTTGCCGTTATTGTTACATTATAGACCAAATTACCATATAAACTCAATAGCGGTGCTGCACAACCTAGTGAGCGGCCCGTCTAGACAGCATGGAAAGAGCTGGAGCTAGCAGTGTCATCACATTCAGATAAATACACTGCTGTTCAAAAGAAGTCTCTTCTGCTCCTCAAGGCTGCATTTATTCAATAAAAAATTATTAGTAAAATTATTATTACAATATAATTACAATTTAAAATAAATATTTTCTCTGTGAATATATAGTAAAATAACTTTCAGTAGCATTACAGTAGCTCATCTTTTTTATATAGTATAGCTTTTCCATTAATATACAGTCAAACAAAAATTTATTCAGACACCTTCAACATTTCTACCATCACAGTTTTTTCGCCATATTTAAAAAATGGTAATAAAATATGGTCTTGATAATGTCAGATGACTTTGATACAGAGGTATGTAATTAATTACAATCAACCAGAAATTATTCAGCTGTTAACTTTACATACACAACTAGATAATACCAATTTAGTTCAACCAATTACCAAGCAATGCTTCATTTTCCTCAGTCTGTGGTGTAAAAAGGTCACATTGGCAATTAAAGAAAAAGCACTCAAAGTGTCTGAATAATTTTTGGTCCAAATTATTTTTTTTGCAATTTACTGGTAGTCCACTGTATGAATAATTTTTGGGTATAATATTTCAGGGTTACATAATTGTTCTATCCTCACTCATATAAATTAACTATAGTGTCCTGCACCCACTAGTATAAAAAAATATATATATATATATCTGATGTTTATTCTGTATTGTATTGTATTGTGACTATCCATCTATCCATGCAAGGAAAATCAGTTCATTCAGATTCAGATAATGCCTGAAATATATCCTACAATATTTATTACAAAGTTAAATGTTTTATTTTTATTTTTGAGATTAACATTTTTGAAACAAGAAAATAATCTGATAATATATTGTTTCTCCCTTCTTACTTTGAATACTGCCCACAGCTAATAAGTTTAATGTAGTTACAGTAGATACGTTTTATTAGTAGCTTGTAGAGTGTTTTCAAAGTAAGTCTTGGAATGGGAAGTCAGCAGGCGAGTTGTATCCACTCGGAGATGTCCTAATGAGCAGCGCTGAAGGCCAGAAGCTCTTGTTCATGCACTAGAGCGCTCATGGTGATCTGTGTGGAGCAGGAGGAAATGAACTACACTGCACTCGTGCACTTCCACACACACACACACACACACACTGAGGTAACAGGGTACTTTAACCATAGTACGTGCCATCTGGACTATTACATACAGTACAAGCTATTCCTTCAACAAACAGAATTCATATCACTGATCAACATCACAGAATATTAGAGCTGACAATTTTATGTCACAAAGATTGCACGTCACATATATAAGTCATTTACATACAATGATAACTTAATAATACATTAATCTCTAAAGACATGTTTTGTGATGTATATATTCAAAGATTTTTTCATTTGCCACAGTAAAATGCTTGATATATCTGTGATATAATTCTTCTTTTGTCAATGAGTGAGCTGGCATATCCAGTGTATGTACTGTATGGAAACTCAGATACCACTGTTGTTTTATTGCATCACATGCAGATTAGGGCTGGACACTGACACAGATTACATGATTCACAAACTCTTGATTCAATTCAGTTCTTACATTTTGTTTTGATTCATTTGGATATTAATCAGGAAAAGCATGTCCATTTTTCTTCAGAAAAAAAAAAAAAAAAAAGCTTAACTGAGGCTGCAAACTATCTAGAGAACCCTGTCAGTTGGTGCAATATTATAAAATTAAAGTTTAAAATTAGCAACAGAAACCATTAAATTCTACTGTGATTTATTTTGAAATATAATAAACAACACTTAAAAACTGACTAGCATACAAGGATTTAAACTGCACATATGACAGTTTTTATACATTTAATAAGATAGTTATGTTTATACTCCAATTAGCTACTGAAAAAGAAACATTTAAACAAAGCCGAGACTTTTTTTCATACTAAAATCAACAAAGCTTATTGTGATTATGGGATACAAATAATGTTAAAGTTAAGTTTTGTTCATGAGCCAACTGAACACATAGATTAAAACACAGAAAGGATAGACTGATAGATACTGTCAACCCAGCCTTTACTAATAATAAGTTATCATATATTCTGTTATTTTTCACTTATTCTGTCATCTCAAGATAAATGACAAGAAACAGAACAGAGAACAGATTATAAGACATGAGCTCTGTGGGCTTCTGTATGTGAACTGCAAATCTCTGTACTGTTCAAGCATGCTGGCATTTTCACGAATTAATCACTGCTGTGTATTTCTGCACAAGATTTCCGACGGCTTCAGTTCTGCACTGAAAATCAATTTACATTCAGATGGACTCCAGTTCAAACGCTGTCTATCCGTCAAGAAAGCCCTCACTTTCCCCCTCATATTTTTGCATCTGCCTTCAGTAAGGACTTTTCTCCTTCTGTGAAGCGTGTGTGAGACAGTGCTTACAGCAGCACTGATCAGGGAGAGTGAACTTCTGAAGCAGTAAGAATGGCATGTGAAGTAGATTACCTTTCCTCTGATGGGCTAATATTTGGTCACGGCTCTTTTTTTCATGCCATGTTTTATTCATGACTGGGGTGGGGGGTGGGGGGTTCTGTAATATATTGGGATTTTATTGTGCGGGGAGATTGAAAATGTTGAATTCAGATTCAGCATGTGGAAATAGGCCGTGGTTTATGTGTTTTTTTTTTTTGCCTGAGGAAGGCCACTGTGAAAGCATGAGACGAGAGAGAAAGCAACGGCTGGCAGATGAAAGGACAGTAAAAGGTAAAACGGACCTCGTACCTGCTCTCCAGCAGCATGTTCATCCAATTGGCTTTTTTGAAATTCAAATGAGGGCTGTTGAGGACCTGATAAGCACATAGAGTCAACACACCTTAACCACTACACTCGCTCAGGATTATGGGTAATAAGGGCAGGGAATAAATATCATTATATGTGCACAAACCCACCCCTGCATGCTGAGGTGAAGTCAGTAAAACACAGGGGACAAGAGCACATGGAGAAGATTTAAAGGCTAAGGTCAACCAGAAACTAAAGACACTGCCTGCTCACTCCTTACACCGCTTGAAAAACATACAAGCAGAAAAGAAGAACATTGCCAGAAAGTTCATGCTGTTCCTCGTATCCTGGTTTGCTGCTGGTTTGAGCTGGTTTAAGATGGTTCTTAGCTGGTAATGTGCAACTAGTTCCTGCTCAGGACCAGTTTAAACCAGCTCATGACCAGCAGCCATGCTTCAAAACATACCTAGTTGTAATATGTAATGTTGTTTTTTTTCACACAATGAAAGCGTGTAGTGAATATCAAAGTGTAAAACTATGCCACTTTGCACTATTTTTTATCAATCCAAATAAATCCAACCTAAATAAAAATATGGCCATTTCATAAGACATAAAGAAACGCACACACTGCTCCTTTCAGGGGGATCAGAATTTCACTGGGGAAGAAAATGCTGTTTGCTGCAGCCTCGTTTGCTTTTGTTGTGTTTTTGCTGCTTTGTTTTCATTTTCTGGGTGAAAAAAAACCTTCCCTTTAAGTTGATTTGAAGATATGGTAGCACTGATCCATTAGGCCAACACTTTTTTTCAGAATAAATGGCCTACCAGAGCGTATTTCTATGACAACTTTTTCCCCATATGAAGCCATTAAAGGACCGATAAACACCTGCAATATGTTACGAGCGGAGAAAATCATCTGAATGCTGAAAAGACACAAGCACCATTAACATTAAAACCCAGCGCCAGCAACGCGTGGCAAAGAGCTCAACTAAAGTACAGCGTGTGGCAGGAGAGGAAGTAATTTCCATTTAAATAACGTTCTCTGGACATAAACTGATAATCTCCAGGCTTTATGATGTTTGTCTGCTGGATCTGCAGACCTGTGCTCTTTATGAGATAGACTGGGACACAGAATATTGAGTAAACTCACAAAAAGAACCTGCGCTCCTGTGGTAAAACAGCAAGCCAAGGAGTAAAGAGCTAGAAACAAGGACATAGGAGTCTCACACAAACATGTGCACATCTAATGAGAGAAGGGAAACAAATGAGTGTGTGGGAAACGCAGCGATTTATTCCCCTCCACCACACACACTCAAGGAACCTGATCAATGTCTTTCAAGACCTAATCAATCATCTTAAACCGTAGGCTAATGGGCTTAATGACCTCTTCAAATCGTCTATGGATTGAATGTTAAAATTAAGGTTATTGCAGTTGCCTTAAAAGACTCTATGAGTGCAAATCATCTCCTGCAAATCATCAGTGGACGAAGCGCCACAGAGAACGAGTCCTGAGGTAAAGAATGTGGAAACTGCAGTGAAATGTGATGAAAATGTAGTGGTCAGGTTAATTTAGTCAAGCGCTTGCACAAACACACTCTATATACACTGACAGATTGAATGGAGTGCCCGTGTAACAGAAACAAGTAATGATTTCTCTCATATCGGTGAGTTGGCATGCCACTAAATACAAGTAATTCAGAAGAGAAACACATAATATTCTGATAATAAAAAACATCCATATTACTCGAGAAAAAAAATCACCTGAAAAAACACTTTTTTCTCTATTACATCTGAGAAGCAGTAATTCCCCAACTAATTATCCCTCAATAAAATGTAAAATATTTGGTTCTACCAACATTTAGAACAGTTTAAGGCTACTTGTGAAACTAAAAACCTAAACTCACCTCTCCCACGGATTATTATTAACACGCCAAAGAGAGTTAAAGTGGCTATCAGTATTTTCAGGGAATAGCCTCTATGGAATTGGAACATAACTTTAAAGTCCACCATTATTGCTGTAGATGCTTGACTTTCAACATTTACAACTGGGTACATATCGACACGTGTTAACTCTTACAAAATAATGCACTCTACCATGCAACATGAACAGTGAGATTTAAAATGTCCATCAATATAAAATGCCCACTGATAAGATGGTCTCCTACTGAGAAATGATTCTGCATAAACAAGAAGAGCATGGCTGCAGAGGAGAGAGCGTAAGGCATGCTGCACGAGGCATGTTTATTGTACCTACCCAGAAGGCTTTCACCTTGACGGACGATGACAATTAGCGACTGGATACATCCAATCTCACATTCTGCCACATAGGCAGAAAAAAAGGGAAGCCGATGTTTCCTGAAATGGCCGATGTTCATTTGTGATGTAGCTTAATTGAAAATTGGCCTGCTAAATCGAGCATTGCATGTGTGTGGGCCTTTGGAGAGCCTGCATTTAGCACAATCAGCACTATAACCACACACACTCATTTAGTTCATGATAATTACAGCACCTTTTCTCTCTCGCTACAGCACAACCTTAAACCTACACACTGCTCAAAGTCAAAGAGTACAAAATATGCAGCCTGGATATAAACATTAACATGCATGTGCACACACACACACACACACACACACACACACAAACCACAAAAAAACAAGGATTTCTTCCCCTCCGCCATGATGCATACTTGATGATATACATGATGATATACTTTGAAAAAAGTGACACTCTTGGTGTTCTGCAATAAAACAGATATTTTCAGGCATACCTCATTTTGAATAGAGTTCTGAGAATTAAGGGTGAAAGCTAATTGCTGACCATTACACCCCAAGCAGTTAAAGATCTGTCCATATAAATGGATGTCATGCATTAAAGGATTAAACTAATAGACTTATAATTTCATTTAGAATCAGGAAAAACCTTCTTTAGGCATTGGTTCTTCAATTTATGCTTATTTGGCATACTTTAATGTACTACTGCTATACTTACATATTAGTTGATTACAAAAAACACTTAAGTCACTGGGCTAAAGAGCCAATTCACTGCATGTGCCGCAATCTGATTTCCATGAAATGTAATTTTAATTGAAATTTGGCTCCAAACTTGGTCACTCCACTTAAACTGCTTTCCTTACTATAACCACAGGATTCAAGTAAGCCAGAGAGCGAATCCTCACACAACTCCATGCTAATTTTTTCCAGGTCAGCACTTTTCTGGTTTATATCCTACTTGGCCAACAATAATGAAGACTAGCTGTTCTCAGCTCACACACTCATTACCGGCGTACCTCATGGTTCAGTGCTGGGACCCCTAATGTTTTCTATCTACACTTTTCCTTTGCAACATTTTTTTTATACATTTCTAAACTATACTCTGCTGTCTGGACCGCATGATAACAACTCAGAGACACTCCTCCTGGCTTATGTGTTTGTCATAGCCACTCCCTCCCCTGGAGTCTATTATCAATCAATATACACAAGCCAGATGTTATGATTAGCCTCTTCTGGCCACCTATTCCTCCGACTCTTCAATTCTCCATCTTTACTTTTCTTTGGGGAAATGGAGATCCAATAACTGTTAGAAACCAACAACTCTCCAATCAATTCTAACATGCCACTCAAAACACAAACTATCTTATCTCATGCAAGCTAGCATGCATGTTTTCTCATTATGTAGTGCTGTTAAGTGCTTTGTGACTTTGTAATCTGTCGGTTAATTAATCCCCAATGTGATGGTTTGAAATCAAGTCCTGTTTAGACTTGTGTAGTTACATTCAACTGTTGGGTACACACACACACACACACACACACAGATACTTAGTTTTTTTGTAGGAAACGGTCAATGAGCCAAGATCAGATTACGTTTCCTAATACTTCCTATTTTAACACTTTTTTATCTAGACAGGAAAAGTCTATGGTTGTGTTCAGAGTGGAATGATGTCACAGTGTGCATACCAGTTGTATGTTACACTGAAGTCACATGAACCTAATAAATTATGTTTAATCTAGCGAGTTGAGTTATTTTGCAGTGAGTCAATGAGATGTTCTGAATTGCAGCTGATATTAATTACAGTTCATCCGTCACACTATAAATTGAAGGTCAAGTGAAGCACACAGCATTGTGGGATACAGAATTCTGTACAGCGTTTTTTTTTTGTTATTCATGAAAACTGAACATCTACATAATGTCCATACTATAAAGATTTAAAAAGGGTTGTACAGTATTACCAGAGATGTATAAAGTACTAGAGACTCAGACTTGAGTAAAAGTACAAGTGCTCGATCAAAAAAATGACTTGAGTAGAAGTTGAAGTGCTCTTTAAGCACCACACTTAAGTAGAAGTACTAAAGTATTCAACATTTTTTGTACTTAAGTATTGCAAGTAGTCTATTTGAAAATTTACTACTCAAGTACTGAAAGTAAAAGTACAAGTATTGTGTTATGTAGTTATTAAAGAAAGTAGTCAAAAGTATGAACATATTGTTTTTACTATTTCAAATGATTAACCTAAAGGACAATCACAATTCCTTTGACTGTAATTTTTTGTAAACAAAAAACAGATTAAAGGGTTAGTTCGCCCAATTTGCTAAATTATGTCATTAATAACTCACCCTCATGTTGTTTCAAACCCGTAAGACCTCCGTTTATCTTTGGAACACAGTTTAAGATATTTTAGATTTAGTCCGAGAGCTCTCAGTCCCTCCATTGAAGCTGTGTGTACGGTCTACTGTCCATGTCCAGAAAGGTAAGAAAAACATCATCAAAGTACTCCATGTGACATCATAGGCTCAGTTAGAATAGTTTGAAGCATCGAAAATACATTTTGGTCCAAAAATAGCAAAAACTATGACTTTATTCAGCATTGTCTTCTCTTCCGTGTCTGTTGTAAGACAGTTCAAAACAAAGCAGTTTGTCATATCCGGTTCGCGAACGAATCATTAGATGCAACCGGATCTTTTTGAAACAGTTCACCAAATCAAACTGAATCGTTTTAAACGGTTCGCGTCTCCAATACGCATTAATCCACAAATGACTTAAGCTGTTGACTTGTTTAATGTGGCTGACACTCCCTCTGAGTTCAAACAAACCAATATCCCGGAGTAATTCATTTACTCAAACAGTACACTGACTGAACTGCTGTGAAGAGAGAACTGAAGATGAACACCGAGCCGAGCCAGATAACGAACAACAGACTGACTCGTTCACGAGTCAAGAACACTGATCTATATATATATATATATATATATATATATATATATATATATATATATATATATATATATATATATATATATATATATAAATATATATATATAGTGGTCAAGAACCGTTTCTGTCAGACGTGTCCGATTCGAGAACCGAGGAGCTGATGATACTGCGCATGTGTGATTCAGCGTGAAGCAGACCGACACACAGAGCGTCTGAACCGAACTGATTCTTTTGGTGATTGATTCTGAACTGATTCTGTGCTAATGTAATGAGCCCAGGTAAACCGAAGGCTTGCAGTCAACGCCAATGACGCCATTAATTCGAGCGCAAAAGAACCGGTGAACTGTTTTCTTCAACCGGTTTATTGAATCGAACTGTCAGAAAGAACTACTGGTGATTCGAAAACCGATGCAACCGGTTCTTGACTCGCGAACGAGTCATTATCTGGCTCGGCTCGGTGTTCATCTCTCTCTTCACAGCAGTTCAGTCAGCACGCGCAGTCTTCTTAATCGCTTGATTCGCTCAATGATGTGCCAGCTTCATCAAACCTGCCATCTACAGTTCTGGCAGTGGTAATGTGGGTTTGTAATGGAATGATTCGTAACATTTTTATAATTGTAACGAGTAACGATGCAGCACATAAAAAAAAATATCGGAGTAAAAGTATTAAACTCATCGAAAATATGTACTGAAGTAAAAGTGGAAGTAGGAGAAAAAATAATACTCTAGTAAAGTACAGATACCGCCTTTTAGTACTTAAGTACAGTAGTGAAGTAGTTCTACTTTGTTACTATACATCTCTGAGTATTACAGACTTATATTCCTCCTTCTCTAGGGCTTCAAGTAAATAAATTAAGAATACATGAATAAAAATCTTGTTCTTAGAATAAAATTAAAATAGCTTTTTTAATTGGAAAATATAATATTCTCAATGATACTAACTGGTCTTGACGTAAATAATATTAATAAAATAAGTTTCTGGGTCTCAAAACATATGCACATAGTAAATCTTTTTAAATGTGTTAATGCTCCCAATAACCATCTCTTCCATCACATCCTATATCAAATGTGTTGAAGAGATTTTTAGGGCTGGTGTGACTCTAGAAGTATCATCACAGCCATGGTAGTTTCACCTTTCCTTCCTCAATGTGACAGTGAGCCGCGTCTCCACAGTGCTGAGGCAGGAGTGAGGGATTTGACTTGGAGACACCATTTTCTCACTGTGCTTTCTCTGCTGTCAGAATGCAACCTGTGGTGGTGGTCTCCTCTAAAGCACAGCATTACAGACAGAGAGTGATGGGAAGAGACGGCACAGTGAGAGAGAGAGACAGAATGCAGCAATACCAGATGCGCAGCTACATCTTTCCCTCTATCTATCTGACACATGGGAATACGACTTTCAAACGTATCTGGACACACGGAAGGTTTGCAATACACAAATTTAGAAACAAGAAAAGAAAGCAGATAGATGGCTAAATTTACGCAATTTACAATATAGAAATTACAATTTTCGTATTATAATACCTTTTGCGCAATGAAAGTTTATAGCGTTTCTTGTTATGTCCCATAATCTAATGTTTAGATATTAATAGCCTTTCTATTAATAGCCTTATATGTATAATGCAAAACTGTGCTGGTATCGAATCAGATCGGAATTGGCCAATACTCAGAATTTTCTGGATCAGATTGGATTGGATCTGAAAAAAATGTTAACGTTGCATCCATTCTCTTCATGAGCATTCACACTCGAGTTCAAACGAAAGTCACACTTAAAAGTGAACTGAGTGAAACAAAGTCTGTTCTATCTCAATGTAGATTTCTTTTAGTTGTGCTAAAGCCATCTTCAGTCAAGAAACCAGTGAGCAATAAATCCCTGATAGTCTGTGTTGATGTCTGTCTGCGTTCTGTCTGAATGGTGTTGAGCAAAGGGCACTGATTCAATTCCATCTCCAGTTCACGCTTATTTCTCCAGACATCATTATAGATGCTGCACTGACTTGTACTATGATGATTGAGGCAATGATTGACCTCATTTATTTAACAGGGAATCATGAGAAACATGATCAATTTGCTATTTTAGGGAAATGGCTTGACATTTGTACCAAATAAAAAGGCAGAAGCAGAGATGGCTGGAACATCGTCGTAATGGTTTTTCTTGCGCTGATAATCAGGAAACAGACTCAACACATGCACGCACAGGACCTGTATTCCAATTTATGTTTGTCTACAAAAAATGAGCAGGCATAACCTTTTCTATTCTGAATGCTCACAGCCCACAAGTTCAACAGAAAGCCAATGTTCCTGAGACAGAAGATCACTGCTGCTTATTTTTCATTATGACAGAGTTTACATTCCCATGACATCTGGAGGAACTGAATCTAGTTCATTCATTCATTTTCTCAAATCACAAAGGAGATCATCTTTATATCGCAAATGTTTTTTCTACACAGCAATATGATTAAACAGAGAGCAAATGCTGAAGTCTATGGCTTCTTAGATGTTACTCCTGACAAAAAGCTCCTAGTAATAGTCTCCGCTCGTATGTGTCCGTATAAACAACATTCCAATCTGTGCTGTCTCCTTAGGCTGACTACCTGGTTTTTGCTCTGTTGAGTGGTATCTTATTATTATGCTTTATATCGTCAATAAGCTTTTATTTTTTAAAGATAATTACATGCATTTTTAGGGAATTCAACGCATCTTGAACTTGTAGCCTGTTTTTCTTTTCCAGTGGCACACCGGTAATCCCAGTATGCAATTTTAATTAACTAAAAAAAACCCAGTAAATCTTACATTATATCACATTTATACCACTGTCTGTTACTTTGGATGTCTGAAAACAGACCGACTGCCTTATGGATTAATAGGAATGCTGAAGGATAGCATTCTTCTCTGGGTATTTGGTACAAAACTTGAAAATATCAAACAAGCATGTGACGTCTCTGAGCAATAGTTTGTAACACTGTTAAGGCCTGAGGGGCGTCTGCTGAACTGGGAGCTTTCAGGAACACGGCTGTGATAGAGACACACCTAATCATGAGCTCAACACAGAGACATAAGGTTGGGAGCTTCAGAGAGGCTTTAAGTGGAAAGAATCTGTGTTTGGCTCGTGCTCAGACACATACAGGTGACGATGTTCGTTCAGGAAGTTACGCCTCCTTCTGTGTCGGCCTTTTCAAAATGCATACCCACAACCAAGATAAACTACACTGCCAAACATAATAATATTGATAAATGTGAAATATGCACACGCCACACGAGCTCCAGACAATATGGCTTAGCAGGAAACTAACCGACAGGCAGAGACAGATAGACAGAGAGAGAACATATGAATTTAAACAGAGCACTTGGGCAGACTGGCACCAATCTAAATGTAATTGTGTAAATTCACCGGTTCCACTCAGTTCTCCCTGTCCGAGGTGAGATAAGCGTGTGATTGGCTAGAGGGAGATGAAAAAGCCAGCAAGCGCTCAATCTAAAGCAGACCTGGAAAATGTCTTTTGCCAAAATAAAAAAAATAAATATATATATATATATATATGAAAGTTCAAATGCGATTGATGGGGGAGAGGAGCTCCTGTTTGAATTTCAATCAGAAAGCGAGCGAGTGGGCCACACTACTGTGCCGCCACTGGGGATACGGAGCATCTCACCATAATGAAACCATGCATACACTCCTCTCTTTCCTCTCTCTCTTCCACTCTCCGGAAGACACTTGTCACTCTGTGCCTCCTCATACGAGCTGTATATCTGTCCTCAGCGAGTCTTGCCATGTTTAATACGGGAGCCATGAAACCCGTGGAGAGAATCACATCACAAGTGCTCAAGTGAAGGCACAAGAGTGTTTGCTCTTGTGTGCTTCCAAATTTATAAGGGCGGTGGTATACAGCGCATGGTTTGAGCCATGATTAACATATAAACACCACGCACACACACAGTGAGTGGCATCAATGATAGCTGCTCTGCATGCTCACTTGTTTACTTTATTTTCCAATTATGTTTCTGAAGAAGCTCCCGGCAATTATTTGTGTGCAAATAGAACATACAGAGAGGAAAAAAAACAAAACACTATCAATGGAGGTGTGCTGCAGCTGGAACAGGAAGACGCTTGTTTCAATGATGCTTGTGGAGCGTTATAAACCTCCATCTGCTCCGGGGGAGCCCAAATTCTGCATTTGGCCCTTTTTGTGTGCATTTGCATGTGTGTGATCAGAGTAGGAGTGTATATATGAAATAACACCTGTGCAAACTAGGCAAAATGCACCACCTGTATTTACACATAGTTCACTTAAAAATATATATTTTAGGTTCCTTGCCACTGTAAACTTTGGCTTTCTCAGTTGGGCTTTAAAAGACACTAATATCCAGTAAAATTATCGACTGGACTGTACTGACTCAATCAGATGAGAACACAATCTGAACCGAATCTAAATGATAGTCACTGAATCAACATTGAATTCACAGAATCATGACACTATTGTCTTCTATAGAGCTGCTAACAAGCTGAAATTAATTTTTGTTTCATAACTGATGAATTTTACATCAACACTGCTATTTTCATGTTTATTAACTGCTTTGAATCTGTATTGTATAAAGCGCTATATAAACAAATGTGATTAGACTTGACTCTGGCTTTCATTTTGTGGACAATAATAGATAAAACATTCTTGATTCTGTTCCACAGAAGAAGCAGAGTCATTTCTTTCAAACCTGTGTGACCCTGCTTCTTCTACAGTAAAGAAAGTTTTAGAAGGAACTTAACAAGGAACTTGTTTTAGAATCTTGTTTTGATTCTTCCACTTACAAAAATGAATATGTCCCAGCGGACTGACCTGCACACTTGGTTCTGGTGATGAGAGCCGGCCCGGGCTGTCCGGTTCCCCCCTCACCCGGACGGGTCAGCAGCACTCGGATCTCATACTCTGTGTCGGGATCCAGGTGCCACAGCTTGTAATTGGGCGAGTTGACGGCATGGGTCTCTGTCCAGCTTCCAGATGTCATCCTGTACTCAACCTCCTTTAGGATTATGGGGCCATCCCCGAATATGGAGTTAGCATTTAGCTGGATTAGCAGGTATGTGGGCCCGACGCCCAGCAGCTGAGGTGGAGCGATGGGTCTCGGAGGCTCTGGAACAATAAAAACACATCTCACCAAACTGTTTCATAAAGACCAAGTTTAGTACGATCAGTTTATTGATATTTTCTCAATGACATTTTCTCAAAATAGAATCAAAAATGAAATGTTTAATTAGATCTAATTAGTTCAGTTACATTAATAGTTGAATGCAAGAGCCATATTTTACACGTATTGAAGGTGTAATACATTACAAGTAACATGAGTTACATAATCAGATTACTTTTTTCATGTAACTAACGGATTACTTTTAAAAGTAACAACAAAATATCTGTTACTTTTTCAAATAAGTAAGACAAGTTAATTTGTTTTCCCATATATTCACAGTTCTCCTGTCCCATGTTGAGAGAAATCAGGAGTGAGCCACTAACTTCAGCCTAAAGGCCCATTCACACCAAAGATGATAACTATAAAAATAATGATAAAGATACAGTGCAAAAAATCATTTGTTTGTCCACACCACAGCTATAGCAATTAAGGCACAGATAAACTATATCGTTGGAATAACTTTCAGAACATTTTATTCCTGCTGATGAATGATACAAACATTGACACCCAATCAGAATCAGTCGTGCTATAATGAACTTGAGAATTTGATACTCGTAACAGATGGGCATGCACAGATGAGCATGCACCAGTTTATGGTGTGGTCTTTAATATTGTCATCAGGGGCCAAGCACCGAAGGTGGGAAGGCACCTATTGTATCCGTTGGCGTTATTACTATTCTTCTTTCCGTTTCGTAAGGTTTCGTTAGTTTTTAACTATCTATTTTCAACTTTTCCAAAAAGGCTATATCTACGCAACGGTTTGGCGTATTGAGACCAAACTTAGTGTGTGTTATAACAAGCATGACCTGAGACTAACTGCTGTGGTTGGCCAAGTGCCACTTAGTGGTCAGGAGATACAAAAAAATATTACTTTTGCTTATAACTTCTTAATGGTTTGGCCAAAAATCACAAAACTTGTCTCTTTGGATCAGGTTTAGATCAACGTCGGCCATTTTGAATTATGTACTAAAATGCTGTATTTTACAAACACATTGACGTATCGTCACAAAACTTGGTATGGGTCATTAGCGCGATGCCCTGAAGGAGTCTGAGAAGTTTTGAGCCGAATATTCACGTTTATAACTTTGGGTGTGGTTGACTAATTTTCACAGGAGTCACCTTTTTAGACTGCTGAATCATTGCCAAGTCCAGCAATACCAAACATGCCGGGTATTACCATTGCATTTTAGCGCTTAAAAAAAAACATTTGCCAATCTTAGAAACCATGCCATTTTTATTTTCTTAAAATACATACTTTTTCAAACTCCTCCTCGTCCGTTGGTCTGATTTTCACCAGAATCAAATCATATAGACCATGCTGACAAAATGTTATAGATTTTGTGTCGATAGACAAAACCGTCTTCGCATACCACAGCAACGAATTTGAGGCATGATGCCAAATTGACACTTTGAGGCTGTATCTCTACAAAGCTTTGGCATATTGACACCAAACTTTGTGTGCCATTGTGAACTCAGAACACACCACATCGATTTGATAACAGCCCCACCTATTTGTCAAATGTGATAATCCAATAAATCATGTTACTAGAGTTTGTATTTATGATTATTCAGCCATTTCAATTACAACCATCCTAAAATTCCTTTTTTACTCATTGTTGCATTTGGTCTGATGCTCCATGCCATGCTTAACTCTTAATTTTGCCGCTGGAGTGCTTGGCCCTGTAATTGCTGCTTCCAGCTATATTTTTTATAGTTATCGTTCTTGGTGTGTACAAGGCTTAAGGCTAGAGATGTTCCGATACCCTTTTTCTCTTCCCGATACCGATTCCGATACCTGGGCTCAGGGTATCGGCCGATACCGAGTACTGATCCGATACCTGGGTGTGTATCTGTATATTATAGAATTATTTTATGGTGTGCTCCAGACTTATCCCTTGATAAAACATGAACAAATACATGGTTAACTACTGTATTTATTACAGTATTTTTATTATCTGACATGAATTTGACAGTAATATTATTTAATTTCTTAAGCGAAAAAGAACTTCAAATGCAGCCAAAAATCTAACACCGCAAACTAAAAAAGGTATTTTAGTATTTTAGTTTTACAATATTGGTGTATAAAAAACTGCAACAAATAAGTCTAGGAATATAAAAAATTCTATATTAATCAGATAATCTCTTTACAACAAAACAAGTAAAAAACAAGCAACCGTCTAGGCATAATTATTATTATTAATAGAGACGTATTATTACTACATAGAGACGTAGCTAAATCTACTGTAGGCTACAACAGTAGCTTAATATATTGTCAATTTACTCGCCATGAAGATCTTTGAGTGTCTGTGTTTATGATATGACAGTTTTCTCAAATGAAACGTTAAATTCTCATGAAGTGACGGTTTATGTGTTCATGTCCTCATATAGTGACACACGGCAGAAGCCACAAAACAGCGAGCTCCCGTGCATCTGCGCCCGTCTCCCACAGAGATGTAGACTTTGCAGGAGTAATATTTAAATAGTATTTTGCAGTTTAATATTCACAGACACTAGTATATATATTCGGCTACAGTCTGGAGCCCTGCGCTTAGACTAACACGGAAGCGACTGAACGCAGCTGCGGGTAACGAATATACTCAAACTTACTACCGGTTCTACAGAGACGCTGGTATCATCACATTTTAAAAATTTCAGCACCGTCTTGGTCCCTAGTCGCCGTTTTACTGTCTGGTTGGTCCAGTCTGAAATACTGCTAAACAGCGGACATACTGCTAACCACTGATCTGTAATATAGAAGCGGCTTCACTGTCTGTTGGCAGTTTAGAACGTGATGAGCGATCCAGTCATATATAGATCAGTGCTGCTAACGCGTTTTCATTTCTTCTTCGCTGCTCTACACAGGGGTTGCTTGTGGCATTACAGCACAACGTCCTGTGTTTGCAATGCATTCTGAGCAGCGAAGAAGAACCGTGCAGCGGTTAGGCAAAGCTAGCGTTCATAACTAGGTCTTGAAAATGGTATCGGATCGGTATATGGGTTCATGTACTCGCCGATGCCGATGCCAGAATTTGTTGTGGTATCGGAGATATTTCCGATACTAGTATCGGAATCGGAACAACTCTACTTAAGGCTTATTCATGCCTTTACAGTTGCAAAAAATATAATTTCTGGGGTTTTTGTTATGAAAAAATAAATAAAAAAACAATAAGCAAGCCCAGCCAAGGTGACAAAAAGTAATGCAAAAGTACTTTCCATCAAAAGTAACGAAATAACACAATTAGTAACAATTCATGGAGTAACGCAATATTGTAATGCATTACTTTTAAAAGTAACTTTCCTCAACACACCTTATAGTTTTATTGCCATTTTCCACATTCTCTCTGAGCATTACAAATAAATGTGTACCATCAATACTTGTGTAAATGACTTTGATGTTATGATTGGCCAACCTCTTTGCTTCTGATTTGAGTAACTGCATTTTGTTGTGCAATATTGCTGCTGAATATTAATTAGATATTATGTAAATATGGCAGCAGAGACATCTCATCCACACAAAAAACAAGTCAGTCATCTATTTTTTACACAAGGGGAAAAACAGAGCATGATGTTATTTTTCTGTGTGAGATCCTCCACAGCAAATCTTCACATGTCGAGATGCTCTCTGAGAGTCCGGACGCTGCTGATGACTCTGTGATTATAAATAAATCATCCAGGATGGAGCACATAAGAGACCTTCAGTTCAGAAAAGCACCAGTACAGGAAAAAATGAGTTCCTCATCAGCATCACATTCATCTCAGTGCGGCGTTTAAAGCTGCGAGACCGTCCACCAGAGTGACAGACAGCTCAAGCTGAGAGATGCTGTGTAGCGCAGGACGATCAGATGGAGACACACTCTCTTTCCACCCCAGATGGTTCCTGAACTCTCTATTTGTTTCAGCTAATTAGGCAGCCCACATGAAGCACAGCAATAACACAAACCAACACGCCAATCACATGCCTGTTGCTTATTCCTGCATGTCCAGAAAAGCGATTCTCAAACTCACACATGTGGTTAAGTACACAACAGTCATGGACAGTACCTTCTTTGCTCTTAAGAAGAACTGAATGAAGATTTAGCTGACAAAGGAGTGTGCACCGTATAAAGAAATGTATTCATAAAGAAATTAAAACATTTTTATTCAGCTGGATGTATTAAACTGATCTGGAGTGCTTGTAAATACATTTATTATGTTACAGAAGTTTCTATTTCAAATAAATGCTGTTCTTTTGCACTTTCTATTCAATGTGAATCATGAAAAAAAAATATATATATTGGACAGCATGACTGTTTTCAACATTGATAATAATCAGACATGTTTCTTGAGCAGCAGATCAGAATGATTTCTGAAGGATCACGTGACACTGAAGACTAAAGTAATGTTTATATTCTGATCATTTGTGTTAGAAGATGTGTTTGCACCTTACATATCTCTTGCAACGCTTATTTAAAAATGAACTGTATTACATTTGTTCAGCATAATTAGCAGCTGCAGAATGTTGTTGAATTCTCTGAATAAATCTGTCGTTGCTCGGAGTGTTTAAATTCCTGTAAATGAGCGACCTGTGTAATGTGCTTTATGTCTTAATGGAATAAAGGAATGGAAGGAAGGACTGAGAGTTAATTGATTTATTTTGTGTTCCTGCAGGAGGAGGTGCTACTATCCCAGTGCAATCAGAGCCGGCAGATTTCAATACTGCAATCTGATTCCTGTGTGTGTGTTGTGTTGAGTTCTGTTGTGTGTGTGTGTGACACCACTGACAGCAACACTGCAAAATTACATTTCACCAAGTAATCCAATCACAATGGCACTAATGCACAGAAGCGTTGTCCTGGCAGAGCCACACACACACACACACACACACAGATGTTTCTTGTTGTCTTGTCTTGAGTCGTGTGATGACATCACCTCTGTAAACTGCACTTTTATTTCTCGTGTATTATTTTAAATGTGACATTTACTAGAGCGAGCTGGTTTTGTCAATCACTCACTGACATATAACACTTTATCCTTTCCAGCCGGTTATTACAGCGTCTGGGTGAAGCACCAAACCTGTCAAGGACATGTCTGGGTCATATTTCACCCCGAAATCAAAAGAATGAAATCAAGGATTGTTTTTCTTGCTTGTGCCATCATTCTGTACAGGAAATGCTGTTGGATGTTTCAGTAGATGGCTGTCCATATCTGCATATCCCAAGGTTTTTCGAACGTTGTTCTCAGTCCAGTTGAGTCACTCAGTCTGTTGTCTTGGACATGGATGATACGCTGCCTTCTATGTGATGTAAAAGATGCTGTTTATTACTGTGTCCATCAGCAGAGCACATTAACCACTGCACTACATCTGCCTTTTACCACTAATGAAGTGTCTCCAGGACCAAACTTGCATCAAATATGCATTAATATGTACGGCTGCGCTTATTTGCTGGGTTCCTCAGAAAACAAGAGTCTGAGGGCAGACGGGGCTTTTTAAAAAGAGCAAAGAGCCCCATTCGTTTGTGCTTAAACCTGCAGACGAACGACATTCATCTCAATTCATTAGAGCCAGTGACATCCGCTCTCAAACACACACAAACAGACAAACAAGAGCAGAGTGCTTTTAGTGCACTAGTGTCTAAATTGGTGAGCGAATGGAGCAGTGTTCGTACATTAGCTGAGAGCGTCTGTGTGATTTGTTTGATACTTTGGTGGCAGGTCGAATCAGGGTTATTAAACTCTCACTAGTTATATATATATTTTTATTTTGTATTTTAGATTTTAGAATTTATATACTTTTATAATGTTTCAGAAAGTCAGCAGCAACTAAACAAGCTTTCTTAGTGTAGTTTGTATATTCTTAGTTTTTTTTGACAGAACATGCCAAAAGTGCTTTGTGTGTGAGATTCATTTAGAGAAATGGTTTACTCAGAAGGAAAACCCCCCTCAGGCCATCCAAGATGTAGATGAGTTTGTGTCTGTATTGAAACCAATCTGAAGAAATTTACATCAGTGTCTCAGCAATGAATGCTCTGCAGTGAATGGGTGCCGTCAGAATGAGTCCAAACAGCTGATAAAAACATCACAATAATCCACAGCACTCCAGTCCATCAGTGAACATCTGGAGAAGACCAAAACTGAAACAAATCCAGCATCAAGATGTTTTTAACTTTAAACTGTTGCTTCAAACTAAAATATGAGTTCATAATCTATAATAACACTTCTTACACTGAAAACGTTGTCTGATCTGAATCAGGAGAGAAATCTGTACAGATCAAGCATCATTTACAAGCCAAAACAGTTTTGAACAAATATGTGACTAGATTTTGCTGTGGATTATTGTGATGTTTTTATCAGCTGTTTGGACTCTCATTCTGACGGCACCCATTCACTGCAGAGCATTCATTGCTGAGACACTGATGTAATGCTATATTTCTCCAAACCTGATGAAGAAAGAAACTCATCTACATCTAGAATGCCCCGAGGGTGCGTAAACTTTCAGCAAATTTGAATCTTTGGGCGAACTATTGCTTTTAAATCAGCATTAAATGCAACATAAAAAGGAGAAATTTTAAACTTTTCTATTCATCTATACAGCTCAAATTGCACCATATAAAATATAATGAAAATATAATAAAAGTGGTTAAAATGTTTGAAGGGAATTTTATCACTGAATAGTGATTTGGCTAATTCAGCCAAAAATTATCAGCTGTCATCATTTCCTCTCCCTCATTTGGTTCCAAACCTGTGTGACTTTCTTTCTTTGGAAGTCAATGGTCACCAAAATGTATGGTGGTATGTTACTAAAGGCTCACTTCGCCCCACAGCACTGTGTCTAGGACATCTCGAGGTAACGCATACCTGATAAGCACATTCTGTATGCACAAGTTTCCGTTTCAAGCTTATTAAATATAAAACTATGCAGATGGCGCTCTGTGGCGCGGAAAGATTTTGAACAGCATCCTGAGTGTTACAGTAGCTGGGCGCCACAGACATTTTAGTGTTGTATTTTACTTACAATATTTATTAATTTCATTCGGTTCAAATTAACGCTGGCGAAGCCCCTGTTCAAACTATGAGGACATTGTTGTTGATCAGCTAAATGAAAAATCTTTATGCTTTTAGATTTATCATTTAGCTGATTAACAATAATGTCCTCATAGTTTGAACAGGGGCTTCGCCAGCGTTAATTTGAACCCGAATGAAATCCAGCTCTGAGAGTGAGACGGTAAGCGTGAATCTGTTTTTGTCAGCTGTCACTGGCTGTTTCATGCAGGTCATCCATCATGTGTTTCTGACATGAGCGAATGATAGTGATGTGCCCTGCTGTTACCCTTCCTTAACCCCTGTCTCATCTGTCTTTCCCTCACACACACACACACACACACACCAAACGCATACACACACACATCTAGAATACTGAACACTGTCATCATGCAATTGAAAAACTCCCTTACCCTCGACTCAACGCCTTATAGTCAGAGAAATAATCTTTTCTTTGTCATTTATTTCACACACGCATGCAGGGCCTTGCAGCAACATGTTTGATCAAAGCAAGGCCGGGTTAAAAAATAAAAGGTAAAGAGTGAGAGAGAGATAAAGGGAAGGAGAACTTGTGAGGGAGGAAAAGCAAAAGGAAATATTTCCTGTGGGAAGCGTCACAGCTCTTTTATTGTGAAGTTCTGATGGGGCTTGTGAAGGGGGAGAGATGACAGCAGCTGAACGGAATATGGATCAGGGACACGGCAATCTAACACCTGACGGACAGTGTTAGACAGACTGATCCCTGTCTACTGCACATCCCTGACCCCAGAGAGAGACACAACAACACTTTAAGTGTGGGGTCAGTAAGACTGATTGATTGATTGGTTTACCCTATAGAAAATCATATACTTAAATGTATTTGAAATGCATTTGTAATCAGTACATGCTACTAATGTTAATTACTAAACACTAATAATTAGTAATACTTAGTAATCAAATCTCAGTCTTTTAGAAAGAAATTATTTTTACCCCTAGCATTTTTGTTTACATTGTATCTATATTGTAGAAAGAGCTTTATAAATAAATCTGACTTCCTGACTAAGCTTAAATGCATATTCACACACACACACACACACACACTGAATATGCATCTATTTTGTATTAAAAAAAACCCTCTTGTTACGTGTGCTGTGTTTATTTTTAAAAAACTGTACAGTTTGCTAAACTGGAACAACAAATGTTTGTATTACTTCACTTCAATTGTGGAAAAGTAGTGCTGAAGTGAAATTAAAGTTATACTGAAGTATATTTAATTGTGCTAAAGTGAAACACGTTACACGTTAAATATCTTACATTTAAAGAGTAATATTATTCAAAGATCATACAATCCTCATCAACAGTGACATTAATACATGTTCGTTGGCCACAAGTAGTATTTTAAATTATAATGTTACTGCTATTACTGTATTTTTAATTAAATTAATGCAGCCCTGGTGAGCAGAAAAGAATTTTGCCAAAAAAGAAAATTGAAAATACTGAACAGCTCAATAATTATTTTCTCAAAGTATCAAAATTCAGTTTTGTGAGCACTGATGAATATTTACGGCCATCTTTGTCAGGTTTGGCTAAATGTTGACTTTAGATCCAGAATGCAAGTGAGCGCATGAAGGGCGTATTTGGTGAAACTGAATGAATCATTGATGCGTATCCCGCCAGGAAGCCAAAGCGTGTGACATTAATGGAAGGCAGCCCTGTTCTGTTCTCCATTCTCTCAGATTTCAGAGTTGTTGACATTTGGGCTCTTTTGGTTTGTTCTGTTTGTTGTGTGCGCTCGTCATCAGGAAGCATCAGCCGATCGCGCTTCATCAAACTTTAACGACCTGTCTTTGAGCTGGTGCCGTCGTCACACACCGTGGAGGCAGCGCTGGAGTCTTTAAAATCTGCCTCGTTTCAACTCCTGATCTCTGGCTGTCTCTCTAGGCATATTTACCAGCAATCAGCGGCGTGTTTACGACAGGGAGCGGCGCGCGCACAGGAGGGTGACAGCCTGTTATCTAGTCATTAGAAAATCATCTCCATATCGCTCTCACAAACACACCTGCATCTGAGAGAAATCTGCGGGTTAGACCTGTGCGGGTCTGCTGATGGGGGACTCCTCAACCTCTGGCTGTATAGGTTTCTTGATTTGGCTACATGGCTCTTGAGGATTAAAATTTTTTGTTTTTAATGTTCTTCAAATTATTTTTGAATGGTAGTATATCATTGCTTCTGCATTAATATGAAGCAGCACAACTGTTTCAACATTGATAATAATCAGAAATGTTTCTCAAGCAGTAAATCATTATATTGTCATGATTTCTGAAGATCATGTGACACTGAAGACTGGAGGAATGATGCTGAAAATACAGCGGAGCATCACAGAAATCAATTACAGTTTGACAGATATTCACACAGAAAACAGCTGTTTTAAATAGTAATTTCACAGTGTTTAGTGGACCTGTTCTCCTGTGACATCAGGCTGCAAAACCACAGCATTTCAGCTCTGAGTGGAGGCTTTATTTGAAAAGCGAGTTTGCGTTGGGAAGACGTCACTTTAGATGTCCAATAAAAACAGGGCGGTGTTTATTGACTGTTTGCGTTTGAATCGGTTTCACAGCACACGTCTTGTCAATTCAGTTTATTCTGTACAAGCGAGAGAGGGCTCATGTCATTACTGGAAACCCTGGGCTAAACGCGCCGAGCTGCCCTCATGCTGAGGCCACAACTGTGTTCTGTTGTGTTAGGCTTTTTTCCCTCTTCCATCTTTCTTCCTGCAGCTGGGGGACACACAGATCAATACTTCTCCAGCGTAAGAATTCGCCACTGAAATTTTCATTTGTTACAAAGCGGCCCCAAACAGCCGGGAGGGCCCGCTGTCGTCCTGCATTACGGGGAGCAGGAGCTAATATAGCACTCGCCTGGGGTCACACGCGACAATAGGCAACTCCGTGCCAGCTCCCATTAGCACATGCACAAATCCATGGCCCAAAAATTTCCGCTGAAATTACCATCTTTGGTATCCTTGTAGCAGGATGTCAGCTGGGAAGTGTGGTGGAGATATCTGAGCTGTCAGTGAGGCTGATCCTCAGCTGGCCCTTCTGCCCTGCGGCCGCCGCTAACTATTGCACTCCTCACAGAGTGAAACTTCACCATCACTCTCCGGGCCCCCAACGCACCGAAGTCACCCCAAAACACCCAATCAGATTTGTTTGCATAAATGGGTTGTGCCAGTGCTAATGCGAATATGAATGCGTTTGTAATATTTAGCAGCATTTAAATAAGCAGATGGTCACTGTAACCATGGCTGTGACTCGTTGACTTTACAAGATCACAGAGTTTGGGTGATGAGTCTTTAAATAGGTCTATACAAACACAGCCTTCATACATTTTATATATATGTATATATATTATTGCTGTCATCGTTAACGCATGCAAATAATTTGACAATCCATCACGCGTTAAAATAATTTAACGCAAAATTACTGAAGTACAATTTCTATTCTCAATTTTGGTTCTCTGCTTGTGATCAGATCATTTTAAGCAGGTAAACTCCCTAAAAGTTTTCAGTCCTATGATCCAGTAAGCAAATGCATAAAAAAAAAATCAGTCCAAAACAGCAGTAATATAAAGAGAACCAGGCTGATTACATCAAGGATTGCAGAGATGGATAACTGGATAACCAGCCTCGAGGTAAAGACAATTGCGGTGGTGTACAGGAGTTGTACAGTAAGCACGTGTGAGTCTGTTTGATACGTGTATAAGTGCTCTTGACGCACTGATCGCAGATTTTATTTATGCACAAGTGCAGACATTTCCGTACATTCGCATTGTTTCCACACACATTCACAATAATGTTTTGATTTGTCATGTTTACGCTGTTTAGTTATATGGAATGGATCTGTGGAACTAGGGACTTTGGGCTAGTACTCGGTGTGTTTCCACTGCAGGAACCAGGAACTAAATAAAGTTCCGGGTAAAAAAATGCCCCGAAGCCCCCCCGAAGTCCCTGCTGGCGAGCTGGTACTTTTTCAAAATTCCGGAACTTTCGGGGGCGGGACTTGGAGCGCTAAACATCCTGATTGGTTGAGTTCACGCAGCATTGGTTGAGTTCAACCACCATTTATTCCGATCATTTTCTAAATATTACTGTTATTGTGTCATGAAATGTTATTTTAAAAGCATTTCTGGCGAGAATGTAGTTGTTTAAAACTCAAATCTGTGGTTTATTTATAATGACAGCACCTATTTAAAATTGTGTTTCGCCGATCTCAGAGACGGTGAACTCCACGCGACCAGCGAGAGATCAGTGATCATGTATCCGCCGAGAGCAGCCTCACCTCGGCTAGACCTTCTGATGTGTGCCGCTGGCTCTGATGTCTCTTTAGTGGTTAAACATAAAATATCATTCAGCTGCGGGGTAAATCTAACAGGTAATCTTTGGTCTGTATTCAATTTATCTATATGTTAAAAATTAAAATAAAAAAGGCAAATCTATATAATATTTCGTTTCATTGTAATGGCTGTATATATACACATATCCCTGAACTAAGTAAATTTCTGCAGCTATTATTATGTTTAAATGAAAACGAAAGGAGGCAGTGGTATTTTATATCATAATTCGTTTTATTGTAAATATACAGAGAGGAAAATTGCAGTAGCCATGGTCAGCTGACTGAAGTTATGAAGTACGCTGCTGTTTGGAGAATTACCGGATTTGCGTCGTGGCGGACATCACACTCCCGAGTCGAATGAGCAAAGTCTGAACTACCGAGGAGGATGCACATCCAAAATCAGCGTACTTTGTATTGAGAAACGCGCACAGACCTACGTCACCAATCTATTTGCCTAATCTTCCCGGTACTTTACACCGCGGCAGAAACACAGGAAGTACCAGGTCAGGGGGGAAAAAAGTTCCTGGTACAAATGTTCCGGGTAATTTCGGTGGAAATGCGGCATTGGTGTCCTTTTGGAGTTTAAATGTCCTTTTTTTGGAAAGACATCTAAATTAATCTTGAAAATCAAAATTTTGGAGAATCACCCTTCAATCTTTTGGTTTATATATATATATATATATATATATATATATATATATATATATATATTGTGATATTGTTATCAGATTATTTGTGCCAGCTTGCCAAACCTGTCAATGGATGGTGATTTACTGACTTACTGGTCAGAAATATTTTTTAACTGGCCATTAAATTTTGTGTGCATTATAAATATATACAGGTCGTTCTAAAAAAATTAGCATATTGTGATAAAGTTCATTATTTTCCATAATGTAATAATAAAAATTAAACTTTCATATATTTTAGATTCATTGCACACCAACTGAAATATTTGAGGTCTTTTATTGTTTTAATACTGATGATTTTGGCATACAGCTCATGAAAACCCAAAAAATCTCAAAAAATTAGCATATCATGAAAAGCTTCTCTAAACGATCTATTAACCTAATCATCTGAATCAACTAATTAAAGGAACACTTCACCCATTTGCATTTAGCTTTGTATTGTTAGAAACCCAGTCATATATTATAATGATCATGGATTTTTCCTTTATTTTTCCCTGAGATGGGAGAAATAAGGATTTAAGTGTTTACTTCCTGCTTATTATGACGTAAAAATCGTCATTTTGCGTCATAATAAGCAGGAAGTCAAAATTCATTGAAAAGTGTAGAGACTACAGAGACTAGCTTATTATTATTCCAGGGGATGGGAGCCACTCACCCTACAGGCCTATTACAGATCAGTGGGTGGGACTAAACTTACAGAAACGAAAATGAAAATCCGCCATCTTGTTTGGAAGCTATGTAGCTAAGCTAACAAGCGCTTATGGAGTCAGATTTACGAGAATGGCTGGAGGAACAACTCATGATACGGAAGAAGAGGATTTTCTGTTGCTCGAAACAGATGTTCGTGGCTATCTATACGAGCCACAATATAGCGCAGAGCAGCTGAGGCTGATGGAGGAACAGGAGGCGGCGGCTGCAGCCGAGGCCGGAGACCTGCTTGTTACGTCCGAGGAGCCCGGGCGTGCTCGAGCTGGTGCGGACTGGTGGTGCCTGTGCTCTCGTTGTGCGCCTACGGACACAGAGCTCGAGTCCGTCTGCTGAAAGAATTTGAAAGATGCCAATTTCTCCTCGAAGAAATGTCTGAGGCAGAGAAGGACACGGATGTTTGCGTTGTGAACCATCCTAGTTTCGCCCCGCATATGGACAGAGGCGTCCTGGAGACATATTCCGAAGGTAAACTGGAAACGCCAGCCGAAGCCTGCAGGGACAAATGGACGTCTAACTGTAAAATAAGTGTTTCAATTTTATTTATTATTCATTTCGTGAAATGTACACAATTTCTTTAAGCATTATTATCACGAAATGATTCCCGGTTAATAAGTTACGTAACGTCAATTGTAAACTGTTTGTGCAGTACCTTTTTTAATGCACAAAAAGCTTACTGTGGCATTGTTTACTACTGTGGCACGTGAATACCATACATCGCTAACTGTGTCCTCAATGTCTTGTAGACAATATCGCCTAACAGCCTAACTGCGGTGTTCTGGATTAGTGGGAGTGGCTTGTGGAGCTGTGCAAATGTGTTGCATTGTGGGAGTTGTAGTTTCCAAACAAATGAGCCCTAAAGTTACTTTCTGTAATAACTTGGTCAAAAAGGCACCAAATTCGAAAGTTTTAATAGATTTCGACTACATATATGACCCACTTTCAATGAAGACCAATGTTCCCACGGGTGAAATGCTCCTTTAACTCTAAACACCTGCAAAAGATTCCTGAGGCTTTTAAAAACTCCCAGCCTGGTTCATTACTCAAAACCGCAATCATGGGTAAGACTGCTGACCAGAAGGCCATCATTGACACCCTCAAGCAAGAGGGTAAGACACAGAAAGAAATTTCTGAACGAACAGGCTGTTCCCAGAGTGCTGTATCAAGGCACCTCAGTGGGAAGTCTGTGGGAAGGAAAAAAGTGTGGCAAAAAACGCTGCACAACGAGAAGAGGTGATGGGACCCTGAGGAAGATTGTGGAGAAGGACCGATTCCAGACCTTGGGGGACCTGCGGAAGCAGTGGACTGAGTCTGGAGTAGAAACATCCAGAACCACCGTGCACAGGCGTGTGCAGGAAATGGGCTCCAGGTGCCGCATTCCCCAGGTCAAGCCACTTTTTAACCAGAGACAGCGGCAGATACGCCTGACCTGGGCTACAGAGAAGCAGCACTGGACTTTTGGACAAATTTTGCATGTCATTCGGAAATCAAGGTGCCAGAGTCTGGAGGAAGACTGGGGAGAAGGAAATGCCAAAATGCCTGAAGTTCAGTGTCAAGTACCCACAGTCAGTGATGGTCTGGGGTGCCATGTCAGCTGCTGGGGTTGGTCCACTGTGTTTTATCAAGGGCAGGGTCAATGCAGCTAGCTATCAGGAGATTTTGGAGCACTTCATGCTTCCATCTGCTGAAAAGCTTTATGGAGATGAAGATTTCGTTTTTCAGCACGACCTGGCACCTGCTCACAGTGCCAAAACCACTGGTGAATGGTTTACTGACCATGGTATTACTGTGCTCAATTGGCCTGCCAACTCTCCTGACCTGAACCCCATAGAGAATCTGTGGGATATTGTGAAGAGAAAGTTGAGAGACGCAAGACCCAACACTCTGGATGAGCTTAAGGCCGCTATCGAAGCATCCTGGGCCTCCATAACACCTCAGCAGTGCCACAGGCTGATTGCCTCCATGCCACGCCACATTGAAGCAGTCATTTCTGCAGAAGGATTCCCGACCAAGTATTGAGTGCATAACTGAACATAATTATTTGAAGGTTGACTTTCTTTGTATTAAAAATACTTTTCTTTTATTGGTCGGATGAAATATGCTAATTTTTTGAGATAGGAATTTTGGGTTTTCATGAGCTGTATGCCAAAATCATCAGTATTAAAACAATAAAAGACCTGAAATATTTCAGTTGGTGTGCAATGAATCTAAAATATATTAAAGTTTAATTTTTATCATTACATTATGGAAAATAATGAACTTTATCACAATATGCTAATTTTTTTTAGAAGAACCTGTGTGTGTGTGTGTATATATATATATATATATATATATATTATTATTAATCAATTTTTTTAATTTAAGAAATATCACTATCACCACTGAACTCTTAAGCATTTCAGAATAATTTTATTTTAGATAATTATCTAATTATAATAATATATTATTATTTGTTTTTAAATAGCAATAGTACTATTTATTTATTTATGTATTTTCTCAGAAAACCACCGGGACACTTTTTTTTCAAATGCTTCTGTTTTGTAGACCCCAGATTTATAAACTGGGAAAGATGTTTGGCATATATTCAGAACTTAGAATCTAAACTATGTTTTAATGTACATAAAAGTACAAAAACAGCATAGACAACCAGACAGGTCCTCACCTCTGACGATGAGTCCAGCAAAGTTGGAGACTCCGGATCCTCTCTCTGATTGGGTGACGCAGCGGTACAGATCCTGGTCCTGACTGCTCACTTCTCTCAGTCGGAAAGAGGCTGCAAACTTCCTGTGGTTGATGTTCTTCTTCTCTGCCACTGGAGTGTCCTCTCCGTTACGCCGCTGTATGGGACAACACGAGATGAAAAATAAATATTTGCAGGTCTGACTGATTGAATCCAGCCATGTGCCATGATTCATGCTTGAAGGGTTTTGTCACTTTCAGAGGAAATGAAACCTGCCGACTAGATACTTTACAGATCAGAGTTGTTCAGGTACAAAAGGAAAAAAAATGGATGAGAAAACAATCGACAGTACAAAAATAAAACAAAATCAATGGAAATGATCTGTGAGTGAGCTGCTTTTGAAAAAGCATTATGGTTAAATGAAGTCTGTGGTGTTTGCTCAGGATTTGTAGACATTATTAGCCACAACAGTGAAATATGAAACAGAACCACTGCTTTCTTGGTGCTATCCTGTAAATGCTGTTCCACGTGCCTTTCGTCTGGAAACTGAACATGAATTTATTAAATAATTCAAACTCAGAGAAGGATCTTCAACTCAAAAGGCCACATGCTGTGACACGAGTGGACGATAAAGATATGATTCGAAAAATAGTTTTTCTCAATATTAAAGAACAGCAGAGTCCACACCACAGCTATAATGATAAAGGCATAAAGAAACGGTATCGTTGGAATCACTCGGTTGATGAACGATACAAACATTGACAGCCAATCAGAATCAATCCTGCTATAAGGAGAAAGAGAGTTTAAAGCGGCTGACTCGTGTGCTCGTGTGCAATAACTCATATCTTTATAGTCAGTGTTCTTGATGTGAACAGGGCTGTAGGGTTGATCAGATGCTCCTGAGCGGTGGGTGAAGCGTGACGGACGCCGGTCAGTGTGTGAGTGAAGTGGAAGATCATTATTCA
>NC_081781.1:31318903-31363903 GCF_963082965.1 Carassius carassius | reverse complement strand
GGACCACTTCACACTATTAACTAAGACTTTTGCCGCAGTAAGTATAGCGGTATTAGCTTATTTCTTATTAGATAATTCTACAATAAAGAGTTGTGGTCCATAAACCAAACCAATCACAACATCTCCTCCCCCATCTGGCTCTGAAAGTAAAACTGCATGTAGATCGTTCCTCTCTGTCAGTGTTTCATTAGCTCTCTCCATGGTTAGAAACATACAGAGAGGAACAATGAGATGAACACATCCTCTCCAGTCCTCCCAGAACAATAACATACAGCCATCAACATTTACATTTCAGTTTGAGCTCTGCAAGCTTCGTCCAAGCTGTCCAAACACAACAAAAGAATTTACATACTGTACATACTCTTAAAGATAGAGCTACAAGAACAAAAGCAGCCTGGCCACAAACTCCATGAAAACAAAATGTAAAATGCAAAATCTGTTCATATCTGTAGCTTTGGACTCATCTACTGTCTATGCTGGTCCATCCATCCATTTTCCATTTAAATGATCCAAAGCGACTTGCATTGCATTCATGACACACATACATACAGATTTACTGACAGCTCACACCAGTGCCAACGACTGACACGTGGTGAAACATTAGCGCTAAAAAGACATTATTTACTGGTTTTAGTGCCATTATTTACCATCCAGAAAATGCATGTCTTTACTCCTTGCTCTTGGTAGATTGCATCGGTCATTAATGGAAATGATCTGTCTCGGTGTTGTTTCATTCTCTTGCTGTCAGTAAACCAGCTGCAGAACTTTCTGTCTCTCTCAGATTTAGTAAATCTGGCCGTAAATCAGTCCTTTTTTCCCTGTCTGAGCTACAGGAAGGCAGCCTGAAGGCTTTCTCCAAACCGCTGGTCCTATGTAGGGTCTTTCCTATGAATGGCCAGTATCTACAGTATATACTAGTGCACTTGCTGCAAGCTGACCAAAAAACTAAGGGTCATACAAAGGGTGGATATTGCTCGTAAAATACTAAAGTATGACTGTTTTTGGTGCAAATAAAATAAAAAAAGTATGAAAAATAAATTGTATGAAAAATCTCATATTATATTCAGCATATTTATAAACACATAAAAGATCAAAGTACTTAACAAATGTTGTGTATTTCATTGCTTCTGTAATGAAACGGATCCTTCTCTGCATTTCTCCTGCAGACAGCTTGCTTCCTAATCGTGTTGTCTAATAAACCTGCCATTGTGTATTGCGACTGTTGACAAATTGTTTTTTTCTCTTCTGTGAGTTGCTTTGGCTAAAAGCATCTGCTAAATATGCAAACGAAAAAAACTAAATATAGGGACCCACTTTATATTAAGTGGCCTTAACTACTATGTAGTTAAATTTTAATTATTAATTTGGTACAATGCACTTATTGTGTACATACATGTTTTTACATTGTACTTATATTTGAAAAATATCTGCACATATTAACATCTGTAATTAATTTCTGTAATTACATGTATAATTACACGTTGACCCATCCCTTACACCTTAAAACACCCTTAAATTTACCCATACCTCCAAATCTGTCCCTAACCTTACCTGTTTCCCACCTCAATAGCAGCAAAAAAAATGTTGCAATACAATATGAACACAATAAGTACATTTTTGATGTAAGTACATATAAAGTGGGACCAAATATAGCTCTGTTTTCTTAGTGTGAGCAGAAGACCTTCATAATCTTCACATTGTCAAACTAGATAAACTAATTCCAATTTCATCCTTCAAAACTATTATATCATACTTGTTCACGGACAAATGCAGTTGCTTCACTACATAATTATCTAAGTTTTTTTTTTTTTTTTTTTTACAGTAACTAGATTGATGATGTTTGATGTTTTAAAATGTATTTATGTAAATGCTAACCTGTATTTCTAATGTTCTGTATTTATTTTAGCCCTACTTCCGTTCCCTTTCCCTAAGTGGTCATTCCACTTGTCAGGCCACCATTGTAAACAAGAACCTGTTCTTAATGACTTGCCTGAAAAAATAAAGGTTGAATGAAAAAGAAAGACAAGTCGAGCAGAAGCAGAAGCACATCACTAGTGTTTCTGATGGGCTGCCCTCAAAATGAAAGCTCTTTTACTGCAGGAACACTCTCCAGCACAGCAACACAACAGCGCTCCTTCATCTCCCTCTCTTCCTGCATCATCGTAATAAGATATCATCCCTTTCTTAGCAGCGTTCGGAGGGCTATAATCCACGTTGCGAGCGTCAGTAATCCGTGGACTTGCTGTTAATTGGGAAACCTGCTGCATGATCAGGGCTCAGCTCTCCACCTGGAGAGAGGCGCCGCTGGATGACAAAATATTAATCACTTCAAATGATGTGTACATTGCTGACATTTGAAGTGTAAGTGCATGCACGGCAGCTGATTGTGCCATCACTCGACCCCTAAACGCTTCATGCTAAGTGCAGTACTCGGCGTGTAATAAGGGCTAATTATATAGCAGACATCGTGCACTTACAGTATTTACTGTTTCTGCTAATACTGCCCTCTCTGATCATTTATTGACCACGCTGCTCTTCACTGCTGATGTGCTCAGAAAAACACTGGCTCCTGTCAATACTGCTCATTCCCTGAAAATACTTCAGCTCAGCCTGTTTCAGTGTGATGGCATGTATATCATTCTGGTACCGTGTAGTGCAAACGGTTTAACACAGTTGTAATATTGACCCTGCCACAATTTTATTTTATTCACACACCTCTTTTCATTAACTTTCAGCTCTGTGTATTTTTTTTCTTACCCAGTACCTACACTTAATAACTACCTTACTAACTATTAATAAGCAGCAAAATAGGAGTTTATCGAGGCAAAAGTCATAGTTAATGTTTTTTAATAGTGGGAATTGGACCTTAAAATAAAGTGTGAGCAAACATTTATTTTTATTTTCATCATTCCTCCAGTCTTCAGTGTCACATGATCTTCAGAAATCATGAAAATATGATGATTTGCTGCTCAAGAAACATCTCTGATTATTATCAATGTTGAACACAGTTGTGCTGGTTTCAGAATTGTTTGATGAATAGAAAGTTCATAATAATTGCATTTCGATCAATTTAATGCATCCTTGATAAATATACTGATAGTTTTGTCCCGGGTTCATAAGGACAGTCAGCTATAAGACGTACACGGGTGTGAGTTTTAGGAAATTATAGCTGCTTTAAATAGCAGGGACGGTCCAGCTGCTGAGTGACCTGAGGTTAAGTCTCTTACACAAGGACAAAATGATGATAGTTTAACTTAGCAGTCTAGACTTTTAACTACTAGACCACACCATCCCAAACACACACACACACACACACTGTGACTCACCGCACGGGTAACTGAGCACCTGGATGTCATCAATGGCAATGAACCCTCTTCTGCCGTTGGTCACCTCGGCCTCGAATATGACCTGCACAGAGAAACAGGAAACAGGATGTGTGTTTTAGATGATCTGTCACTCAATCAAATGAATGAATGAGTTTGGTATCCCAGCACTAATAGTTTTTGTGACGTTCAAACATCAGTCGAGTCTTTGTGTCCGATGCTCTGGCTCAGAGATCGTCTCTGTTTATACACAACTGAGAGCCAAATCTCATTTTGTTAATCTGGAAAGACAAAACAGATTTTCACAAACAGTTCTTCATTTCTCAAAGAAAAAGCTTTTCAGGCAAACACCCACAGAGGACAGAGAAGGTGTGATTGAAAATCCTGTGACTGGCGAGGTCAGTCTTAGGTTTCTATTATTGAACTCAAAGCATGGCTGAATAGAGCTGAATTCGCTCCGTATTCTGCCTCGACGTCAAGGTCTGGCTTTTGTACGCCACTTTCCTTTAATGTTGTGCCCAAGCGATCAAGCCTGCGAGCGCTAAGCCTGCAATCTGAAAGTGACCCAGTCGTATCAGGCCAGGTCCGGCTTTCAGACGGAGCAGAAGCCATTTCAATTAGAGCCGGCCATCTGCAGCCCGTGTGAGGGAATATTGTTAGTGCTGCTCTTTTAGTGGAGCGTCTGGCCCTTTAAACTGATCTCTCTTAAAACGCCTCGGACATTTCCAAAGTCAGTAATGCTTATGAGCCGATTATGATGTAAATCTTCAAAAGTGTTCTGGCTGAATGCTGTTGTGCAGCCGCAGCTCTCTCTCTCTCTCTCTCTCTCTCTCTCTCCAGCTTGTCATTTTAACACTTGGTTTTCTTACTTATGTATTACATATATATACATGGCTGCTGCAATGTCAATTATTATTATTATTTTTTAATGTCAGGTTTCTGTTTGAATTTGAATTAACAGCTTTATTAATTAATAGACTGATATAATTATCATGCCTGTTAACACTACATAAGTGATGTCTTGCCAATGCAATATTTTGTGTCATATTGTTATTACAGTAAAATGTGTTAATGTTAAAGTATTATTATTTTAAAATCACATTGGTTAAACTGATAAAAAAGTGATAAAAAGTAAATAATTTTAGAAGTCTCTATTTTGAAAAAGAAATATATATATATATATCCTTTTGAACTGTCTAGTCATCATAGAATCACAAAACAACAACAACAACAAAAAACAACCAGAACACCTCTTTACAATGTTGACAGTAAATCATCATATTATTCTGATTTCTGAAGATCATGTGACACTGAAGACTGGAGGAATGATCCTGGAAATACAGCGGAGCATCACAGAAATACATTACACTTTACAATATATTTACATAGAAAACAGCTGTTTAAAATGATACTTCACAATATTAGTGTTTTTTTCTATAGATTTGATCAAATTATTACAACGGAATAGACTTCTTTAAAAACATAAACAAATCTAACTGATCCCAAATTTTTGAATTGAAGTATATTATATGCATTTCCATGATATTTAAATATTTGACTCATTTTACAGGCTTGAAAATCCATATTTTATTCCCCATTCCCTGACATGTCCATGTTTTCCACTGCCGTGGGACCCTGTGGCGTGTGTGTGTGTGTGTGTGTGTTTTGGAGCAGATATCACAGAAGACGACTCAAAGACCCAACAGTGTCTCAGCTGAGGAAGCGGCTTTGGCAAGAGTGAAAACTGCTGAAATGAAAAGAGGAGAAAAGAACATAGGATAAAAAAATGAGGTGAGAAAGAGACAGAGGGAGATATTCTGGGACTGGCGTGACATTCTGCACCCCAGCAATTATCCCATCAGCCCCGGACAAAAGCAGCTCTGAACTGAAGATGTGCACGGCCAGACACTTTCAAAAGCATCAGCGGGCTGCCACTTAAAACAGCCGAATAATCAGACTGCTTCTGAATAATGAGGCTGGTCAGAGTGGGAACAGCATGAGTCGAGCTCAAATTTACAAATCACTGTACGAAGCAGTCGACTCCTCTACTCCACATCTGGACTTTTGTGAATAGAGCGGCAACTAATGTTTCACGTTAACAAACTCAGTGCTGTGAATACAGTCCTCTCAAAAACTCTAACATCATTCTCTCATTTACTGTAAATGTAAAAGACTCTTTGCTCAAATATATATCTGCCAATAAAAGCAATTGTTTGCACTACTGACCATGAGCAAATTGTTCAAAAACAACTGATGATCAGGGCCGATCATTCCCTTTCAGTCAAAAGACAGCAGAAAAATGTGTGTGAATGTCTCTTGCGTAGAAATTACGGTTGTCTAAGTTAATGTGATAATTATGCAATCTAAGTTAACACAGACTCTATTTGACCCAATAATCACCCGCAGTTCAAGCCATGGTTTTTCTGTAGCGCGCCTTGACGCTCTTACATGATTGACATCGCTGTAGCCACTTCAGGTCTTTTCTCTTCCACTTTAATACAAGTTACAGCACAAAATAAACACGAATGAACATCAGAAGGTTGAAAGATACAGTATAAACTACCAAAATAAATATTGTAATCACTCAATCAGCGCAGAAAGATATCAGTCAACAGCTTGAAAACAATATGTCTCTAGTTGGGAGCGATTCATTTTTTCTTTTTTTTTCTTAAAAAACTCCCCCGAACTATCGATATCTGTATCAGCATTGTGAATAATAATCTGTGTCATCTGGGAAATGCATTATAGGTTCAACATCAACCCTTACAGGATTTTACATCCAACATTAAACGAGAAAAACACTTAAAGCATTAAAGCTAGTCTGCGACCTCCATAAACACAAATACACCTTTGTATATTGTTTTGTTTTAGTCCCAGTATTTTAGTTAAAAAAGCATTTATTTAAATAAAGCAAAAGGTATACTTTATGTCTTGCTAGTCACCATATATAGTTTTTTTCCCCCACAATTGTTGTGGTTCACGTTAACCGTAAATATTCCACATATTCTCTTAATTAATACAAGAACCAAAAACAGATTGATAAAGCACATCACTGCTGTCACTGCTTGACATGTCACGTCAAACACACACACACACACACACACTTACACATGCAGACTGATCCACATGAGCATTAACTAACAGAATGCACAGATAAGACAGAAAACACAGCGCTGACATATTCAGATCAGACCTGCACATGAAACACACAGCAGGAGAAAGCCTGTGCTTTTTCTGCTTCCTTTTCTGTCTCAATTTATTTGGAACAAGAATATGTGAAAAATCTAACATTGCCAACAGTTATTAGTCATATAACCTTAAAGTGTTAATGATGATCCATGTGCATCGACAGACATGCAGAAACTGATAAATGAAGCTACCAAAAACAAGAGATATATTTATTCATGTTTATCAGCAAATCTCCACTGCAGAATCTAACAGCTTGACATGTAACAAGTTAAATATTGAATCCAACAACTTTTTTGGTGATATTTTAGGCTTTCTTCAAGTTTTAAAGAGTTTAATCTCAAGTCTACATTCCGATCTTTAAATATAACTTTAATTAAGACAATTTATTCTGGGTTCAGATACATTTCAAATCTTGAAAAACTGCTTTTTTTCTATCTTCAAATGTAATATTTATATTTTAAATAATTCAAATATAGCTTTATTCTCAACATATATGTTCAGCATTTATATCTTATTCCTCAGAAAACACAAGGTCTCATTGAGGCCCAAAAACACTTCTGGAAGGAAATCTTGACTGAGACCTATTTATGTGTGTGTGTGTGTGTGTGTGTGTGTGTATGTGTGTATGTGTGCCTACTTAACCATATTTTGGGGAAAAATGTGTATCTCAACCTGACAAAATCTCTTAAAACCTGCCTTTGGGGACATACCCACTTGTAAAACAGGTTTAAAAATTAAGTAAGTTTTTTTTTAAAATGCAAAAGTTTGTTAAAGATAGGTTTAGTTGTAGAATATATGATCTGTACAGTGTAAAAAAAACATTAAGTAAACGTGTGTGTGTGTGTGTGTGTGTGTGTGTGTGTGAGAGAGAGAGAGAGAGAGAGAGAGAGAGAGTGTGTGTGTGTCTGCCCTGTCTCTGAGTTGATGGCAGATCTGTCTGGATGAGGAAGCCTGCAGCTTTGCTGTCAATCAGAACCTCATCGTAAAAATACACCCCCCCCCCCCACACACACACAGACACACACATGACTAGCTGCAGACATCTATCAACCCATTCTTAAAGCACACACACACACACACACACACACACACACACACACATGTGTAAGCAAAGCACTTGCTGTATACTATATAAACCTGTATTTAGATTTTGATTAGCGATGCAGCTCAGAATGCTAACAGAGGATTTGTGTTTGTCTAAACATCCATTACTCCCGCAATCGTCAATTATCTTTCTATTGAACACATAAATGACTCTTCAGAGCATTAAATTATGAAACATTGATTACATCTGAAGCCCTGCATGTACCACAATCAATATCACTTAAGGCTGATGCCTCACAACACACACAGACATATGACACTCTCGGACCGAAGAGGAGGAACATTCAGATGAGAGACAGAGACACAGGAGGCTCTCATCGTGTTGTGTTTCTCCAGGAACGCCAGACGTGAGTGTGAGGAACGGCCAATGAGAGACTGAGTGTCACTGAAGAGCAAACAAAGCGTTTTAGTGCTTTGCTCTCTGGTTTCTAAGGTTTTGCGGGTGGTTGCTAGGGTGTTGCTAGCTGACTGCAGGGGTGTAATGGCTGATTGTTGCTAAGGGTTATATTAGGGCCCTATGATTTCTGTGATGTGGAAAATGCAGGCAGAATCACAGAATGCAGAACTAATAATATAATTTACACAGAATTTTCAAGACCATTAAAATTTGAAGATTATTATCTATGTATTTGATAATAAAGATTTTTATTTTTGTTAAGAGTATTACGAGCATTCGATTCCCCGGGAACACATGATATGTAAAAATTGATAGCCTGAATGCACTGTAAGTCGCTTTGGATAGAAGCGTCTGCTAAATGCATAAATGTAATTTTAATTTAATTTGATTTTTTCAGCTGGACATACTAAAATAAATGCCTGAAAATCAAACAGAAATGTTGTACCTATTATTAGTATTGGACTTACAAATTACATTTTAAATTTAAAAGTTAAATATTTGTTACATTTTCTTGAAAAAAAACAAAACTAAAAAAAAAAAAAAAAAAAAAAGTTTCATTAAGTTTCAGTACGTTTGGTATTCCTAGTTAAACATGACTGGCTTGTAAATCTTTCACCAAATATTGGATTAAATCTTTCTGTCAACATGTTTTCTTTCAGTTAGTACGGGTTTTGTATTTATTTTTGGATATTATTTAAACAAGTGCATTTAAAGTCAGTAAGAGTTAGTCCAATGAGAAAACACTGAAAAAAAATATATATACATTTAATTAAAAAATTAAATAAATCCTTTCCAGGTCAAAAGGACTGGAGTCCAGGGTTAACTTAACCAAGTTAAGTTAAGTTAAGTTAAAAATAATATATAAATAATATATAAAATTAACCCCCCCCCCCCCCCAAAAAAAAAAAAAGATTATGGAAAAAAAAAATTGTCAAGTATTTTAGTTAATTTCTGGTAAAGTAGCAGCACAGTCTCCACAACACACATGATTTGAGAAATCAATCATGTCTGGAGCCCAAACTTAGCATTAAAAGGGTTTCATCACATGACTATGAGCACTAGTACCAGTGATGTCTGACTTAATTACAGTAGGGTGACCATACGTCCTCTTTCCCCCCCACATGTACTCTTTTTGGACCAAAAAAAATGCATCCGGTCAGAATTTCTTAATTTTCCTTTGCTTTCAGTTGCAAAAACTATCAGTCAGTGTATTAAACTCTGTGCTGTTTTCTTAATCCCGCTCCCGCTGAATTTCTGACCATTACTGCCTGCTCCCGCAAACATTTTAACATTGCATATAATTTTCGCACATCAGGGAGCCTCTATCAATATGCGGAGTATTTAAATCTCTTTGGATGCAGCTCGTGTTGGATGCAGGGTTGCCAAATCTGCATGTCTTGCACAGAATTGGGCTGATTTGTAACTGATTTTCTCTCGTAGGTTAAAGCTCCTGCCGCCACCATCCTCTTTTTTGAAAACTAAAATATGGTCACCCTAAATTACAGTATACTGCTGAGAAAACTACAAGACAGAAACACAGACAAAAACCAAAACACATCCACAGTTTCCTCTTCCTACTGGCATCATTTCACCCGATATTGAGTTCGGCGCTCTCATCTCTTCACCTGTCAAGAGCGCATGCACACACCACACACACACACACACATACACATTTGCATTGGCTCTGCTGATCATTACCACAGCTCTAAGTAAACAATGAGAGCAGGGAAAAGTCTTATTGATGGCAATGTGATGCGTGGGGTGCGGCTTTAATTTATTTATTTTTATTCCAGGAGCTCTGTCAGCGGGTGAAGAGCGATATGTCCTTCATCATTTGGAGAGACGCGTGCCGAAATGTTTTTCCTCCAGAATAGACGTCCTCCATTTCAGTCCCTCCGCGTGCCAAAGCTCCAGCGTAACGGCGGCCCATTAGGGGCAATATATTCCCTCTCTACGAGCAGACGATCTATCAGCCCAAGACAGGAGGACTGGAGGACAGTTCATCTCTCTCCAGCAGTAATGTCTCAGTTTTGATTGTAATCTGTCAGCTCTGACTCTCTGAGCTTTCGGAGATCACCCTGAAGAATGCAACGACAGCATGATTTCACAATGGACCCTGCATCTCTCTAATCATGACCGGAGGATATGATAGGGATCAGACTTACAGCTTCCACAGAAGAAGTCCCTCAGTGACTGCTTCTAAACATTGTTCTGGAGGATTTTAACTTGAGAAGTACTCATCATATCAAGAGTTGTTTTCAGACATTGTTTAATTCTCATCTTGAATTACATATACTTAAATATATGCCATTGGCATTTCTCATAAACTGTTTTAAACGTAAACCTAACAAAACTTAAGTTTTATGGTGACCCCCCAACACTGTTGGGAACGTTACTTTAAAAAAGTAATTAGTTATAGTTACTCACTACTTGTTCCAAAAAGTAACTGAGTTAGTAACTGAATTACTCTGTAATAAAAGTAACTCGTTACCAGGGAAAGTAACTATTTGCTTTACTGTAAAAAAAAAAAAAAAAAAGTTTCTATATGTCAAAGAATTTGTTTTTTTTAGCAGTTTTCACAAGTCAGTTGAAATAAGTAGAACAGACAGGTGTTCGTACATAACTTTCGAGATTTATTGCACGTCAACAGATAGCAAGAGTTTTATCCTGCACTCTTTGTAAGAAAAGTGTTTTTGGCCACTAGCTTTGTAGATGTGTGTGTCACACATTACATGCACTTCTTGCCTTTGACTACAATTCATTTAAAGTAGTGCTTATATCTCCACCTTGAAAATGCCAACTTTTCATCGGATTGCTCCTGACTCGCCATTTCTCCTGCTGCTGCGAAACTGTGTAGCTGTTGCGTGTGTGTGACTGTGTGTGTTTGGCGCCGCTGGCGCGTGTGTGTAAAAACACTGGCTCTGATTGGCTACCATGAAACACATGACTCTGCCTTAGCCAATCATAATCTCTTATCTCGTTATTAACCCACCTGCTCACTCGCTGTGTGAGCCAGGGGTGCGTTCGGATTGCATATTAAATCAATGCATAGTAACGCACCGCATTTAACGTTCAGTAACGTAAAAACGGAAAAGTAATTAGTTAGATTACCCCGTTGCTGAAAAAATAACGTCATTACCTAACACCGTTCTTTTAAATGCCATTATTCCAAACACTGCCCCCCAAACTGTATGGTATTTGCATTTACTCTTACATGAAACATGTAGACTATTTTAGGTTTAGTAAACTAGATTGTATGTAAACTTGAGCTGTTTTACAGGCATATGATGTATAGTAAGTATACTGATAATAATGTGCTAGCATTATACTTAGTGTAGTTTCAATACTTCTGAGGACTACACTGGCCAGGTTTTTTAGTTTATAAAAACATGCTTTTGAGTGTAACCGTAGTTAAATTTGAGTGCAAAATTAATGCATGTTTTCTTTTGCATGGCAAAAGTAAATGAATGTTTAGTTATACTGTTAATTTACTAACTATTCTTCTAGCACACTAGCTTAAGTACATTATAAATTATACTCTCAGTAAAATAGTAGTTTGATGTTTTATACTGCAAGTATACATAAGTTAATAGAAAATTTACATCAATAGTTACAGTTTAATATTTATGTATGATTTTTGACATTCAGTATACTACTAAGTTTGGGTACTATTTTTAAAATAGAAATATATCTTTAACTGTACTATAAGTAGAAATGAAATCAATGATATGTTACAAAAAGAGACTTAGGCCCAATCCCAATTCTACCCCTTAGCCCTTCCCCTTTCCCCTACCCCTCCGTTTCGTGCATTCATGTGAAGGGGTAGGGGTGTCTCGATTATCTTTTGGTTGGAGGGGAAGGGGTAAGGGGAAGGGCCAGATAGCCCTTCAAATTAAGATTTTTCGGGACCACACTTCAAACGAAGGGGTTTGAATTATCTCGGCAACATGGCTGCTACTGCGAACAAAAAGACACATAAATGTAAGCTTTTTTGGCATAAATAAAGATTTTAACGAAAAGTAATCATTTGTTTTATGTTACATTCAATTGTGAGTTCACATTAACGGTCATGTAACTCAAATTAATGTTTGCAAAAAATCGCTAATATTTGCTAACGTCATATCATTACAGACTGCATGATAGTGTCTGCGATAACTGCCGTAGACATTGATGGGGGCTAATCTCCCCAATAATTAGAAATCATTAAACCATTTTCTCAAATATTGCCTATTCGAGAGAGAGAGAGAGAGAGAGAGAGAGAGAGAGAGAGAGAGAGAGAGAGAGAGAGAGAGAGAGAGAGAATGGAAGTTGTGTGTATTCGCGTCTGTGCGTTTATCTTTTTAGAGTGAGTTTATTTAAAAACAGCGATTGTATCCTCTCGTCGCTGGAAAATATAATGTAGCGATTCAGTATTTAAACTGTATTTAATAAAAGTCATGGGGCAGCGTTGACAAGTTTATTTTCTCCTGGATGAGTGAGCTGTGCGATTTCCGATGTGTGGGTCAGTAAGCAGCTCATTAATGCAGAATGATAATTAAAGGCTCTAATGCACACCAGCACACCAGTATATGTGTGTATCGTAAGAGTTAGACGACGAATGATGGCGTGTGACAGCAAAGTAGTGGTTTCCCAATCCTTAGGGGAATATTGTCTCCCCTACCCCTTGATACTCTGTTTTAAAGGACAAGGGGAAGGGGTAGGCAGAGGGGTAGGGGAAGGGGAAGGGGAAGGGGAAGGGGTATAAAATATAATTGGGATTGGGCCTTACTCCTTTTGCAATTTGACTTGATGTTTTGTGCAAAGATCTCAAATTATATATTCTGGTAATGGCTTATAATAGAAGGCTGTGTGAATCAAGTCTGTTACAATACTCTCACACCTTAGAGGAATTCGCAATGAAATCAGCCAAATCTGTCTGTGTTTCTGTGTGGGTTAATAACACTGTGTACAAAAAAAGATCAGGATCAGTTCCACACATGCATCAAATTACTGCTATTCCGCCTCAAAGATGAACATTCACTTTTATAAAATAATATATAAAACATATACTGCGCTAATATTTGTGAAGAAAAGTGTAACTGTATATTGATTACAAGATTAGGCTAAATACTTAAGACTTTCCTGCATACTTTGTCAACATAAGTCAAGTATACAAATATAATTTTGTCAAGGTTATCTCTGATAAGAACATAAAAGATAGACTGAATGTATCTTCTTATTTTTATTTTAATAGAAAAAAGATGATATATCACACTTGAATAAACTTAATTTCTGTAAGGTTAACATTGTTTTCCCAGTTGTTTGTGCCCCATGACAGATCTAAAGCCCAACCGCTGACCAAAACTGATCTATAAACCTGAGTACGATCAAGCCTAATGACTTTAAGAACATCCCATTATCTGGAGAGATGACAGCAAAACACACCAAGACAAGATTATCACTATATTTTTGAAGTGTGTTCCTTGCATATGACTTCAGAAGACTTATTTATAGCCTTGGCCTTGTGGTTATTAGAACTACAACAAAACTACAAACTGTTGTGGGAAAACAGCTGTGATGATTCTTCAAAAATTTCCCCTTTGTTTTCCATGACAAAATGATGGGTTAAATGATGTTGTTTTTTGGGTGATATCTTTGTTAAAACACAGATAAACTGTTGGGCTGTGACATCCACTCCCTGTGAAAGAAATAGGTCACAATGTTACTTAAACCTCCACTTCACCATGGATCGCCTGTGCGGAAAACCTTAAAACAACACTAAATGTCTGTTCGCTGAGCTTAAGGTTATGGAAATCCCCACAGTGACATCTATACACAGGTGTTTCTCACCTAGATATACAAAACTGCTTGAAAAACCTTGATGCATGTTACAGGGGAAAGAGTTTTTAAAGACAACAAATAATGTCTTCAGTCACTTCAAAAAATTAAATAATCAAATTATTCCAAATTAAACATTGTTATAGTAAACTAATTACTTAATTAAAACAGGCAGGTACTTTTCTACACAGTCAAGTAAACGTGTGTGTTTATGTTGAGGAAGATTAGTGAAGCTGAGTGACATTGTACATAAGACATTCTTCTGTATCATTTACAGAGGACACACACACAGACACAAAGGAGTCTGCCCAGTAAACAAGCCTTTATGGGCTGCCAGCGCAGGGCCCCTGAGAATTAGCTCCTTGGCCCCTTAGCACTTGCCCTGTATGGGCAGCCTTCACTTAGTCTGACGAAAGCCTTAAGCACTGTTTTATTGAAAATAATCAATTCTGAAGTCACCATTATGGAGGTAAGTGCTAGCTTTAGTTGGGTTCTTGACCCTTGACTTCTTAACTTCAATGTTTCTCTGGCTGCTATTTGTTATAGCACAAGTTGTGAGAAAACAAACTGACCAAATGGTGATTTTTACTTATTAATGGTTCAGTCATCATGTAGTGTCCTGACTCACTGAACTTAGAAGCTGATCTTATTATCTGATTATTTAGAAAAACTAACTTTAAAGTAGCTCTAAAATACCACTGCATGAAATGTAGTTCTGTTTTAATATTTTGAATGTTTTTAAGTCATTATGACAAAATTATTTGGATGGGATCATTTAATTTAATAAATGTTAGACTCACACATATATAAATATTCAGCGTATGAACCTCAACAATGGTGATAATCAGCGAAAATCTTGTTTTTTTACGTTCAGAGTTGTTCTAAATATCTTGTTGACTGTTACCAATGTTGAGGTTCTTACACTGAATCTTGATATCTGTGTGAGACTACCTGATCCCATCCCAATAACATCTACATGACATTTTAATGTAAAAATATTAAAAGGAAGAAAAAAAATATCATACAGTTGTATTCTAGTGCTACCATAAACTGATATAAAGAAGTCTGAATAATGTCCTCAGAGATCAAATTCTGGGTGAGATAAGGGAATCAGGACTCTATGTGATGACTGAATCATCATTACAGTTTTTCTTCTTGCAACATTTACTGTAAAAAATATGCTTGACAAACATACAGTTTTGCTAATGAGCAAATTCTCAGGGATCCTGTGCGGGGAGCCCTAAGTCGACCCATAAAGGGCCAAGGCAGCCTTGTTTGCAGGGTGTACACTAATCTGTGCTTCTGAGCACATATAAATTACTGCTATGCTGGACACAAGATAAACCTGTGAGTGTGTGTTTGTGTGTGGTCTGACCTTGGCTAAATGTGAGCTCTCAACACTATCACAAAACATCTCCACACACACACAATCCCCTCACACATCCTTCTGAACCCTAGAGGGATCCCCTGCCCGGAGGGATCTTGTTTTGGGAGAAGGTGTGAAATCACCATTCACATGAATCTGTGAACCCTGGGAAAGTGTGCGACCTTGTTTAACTAGTGACTACAGGTGCACAATATAGTGCTGCTCAAAACATTCTTCACCAGTAGTGAGGGAAATTGAATTAGTATTGATAAAGATAGCGGAATTACAGGCAATAACTTTAGAATAACTGCAATCTTTTAAAGTTAAAGTATTTCAACCATGAAAAGTATGGCTTTAAATCATGAATGTAAGAACAAATCTAATGTAAACGTCCAGACAGGGTCAAATAAATCAGAAACCAACCTAATTACACAGGTCTTCATTACAGGTTTTTTTTTTTACTGCTTACACACACAATCTTTTCTGAAAGCTGACACTCAAACACCAGAAGTACACACCAAATCTGCAAAACCATATGCTATTTCTCAGCCTTTGACTTTCTCAGCCTTCAGAAAAGACTTTTTGCAAAACACAACACACAATTCGCTGTGTAACACACACAAATTTTACAGGAATTAACATTATAGCAAAGACGTTTGCAAAAGTTTACTTTTGAGACATGTTTGTGATATTTTTATACAGTGCTTCATTTTGAAGGAGATGTGAGGAATTTAGCATTTTGGGTCTACAATTCTTGGATTTGTGTGTAAAGTTTTGAAAAAAATTAGCAACGTTTTGAAAATGTGTGAAAGCATCTGACAAAAAAAACACACAAAAAAAAACACAACGTAGACTAGTTGTTCAGCTAACCAACTCAAAAAAATGTTCAGTTCACATAAAAAATAATATACAATTAACAGTTAAATATACTTCAGGTAATTTTATCAAATATAATATAATAATTTATATTTTATTCCCACAAACATTTATCGATAATGCTCTTATGTTTTTTGCTTAGAATTGTTATAAAACATAAGAATTGTTAACATTTTTGATTGCAAGCATTTTCCCCCAATAACTCATAAATAGTTTTTTACTGATAGTAAGTATGTAGTTGTTAAGTTTAGGTATGGGGTCGGGTTTAGGGATTTAGAATAGGGTCATGTAGAATAAGGCATTAATAAGTGCTTTAAAAGTAACAAACAGCCAGAACCCTAGAAATATACATGTTAATGAGCAACTAGTTAACCATGAATAGTGTTCCCTAATCTAAAGTGTTACCAAAGAAATTGAAGTCTGGAAAAGAATGTTCTTAAAAATCAAGGTAAATAAAATCTTTTAGTTAGGACAGCCTCCAGCTTGTCGTAAATCTGAAAACATAAGATGTTTCATGAATTTATGTTTTTTTTTTTAGTATGAAGAACATCACAACACTAGATACATAGTACATATTAATTTTACTAGTGCACAGGTGACAACAATGATCGATAATCACTAAAGGAAGTATTGGAGAACTTCTTAAGAATATTTCAAGAACTGCATTTAAGAACATTCTTGCAAACTTTGTTTAAACAAATGTCTTAACTTCTTTAAGTTCTTCTTTTCTTAACTGAACACTTCTTATATGTCAACAAATTAAAAGGCTGTAGTTAAAAGTCATATCAACAGTAACCCACCCCCCAAAATCCAGTTTTTTTTTTTTTTTTTTGTAAAGCGAGTAATACATTTTTTTAGTCAATTAGATAGATGTTTTAGGGTTAAAACACACACACACACACATTCCTACTGATGACACACATTTCTGTTTGTGTCCTCAAAGAAGATTACTGAAGAACACATCATAAGCCAGAGAAACCACAAAGGAGCATGAATGTTACTTTGCTTAGAAGAAATAAAAACAGAAAAACAACATCTTCTCTCAAGTTTAACAATATTCTATCATTCATGAGAACTGAAGGATGACCAAAGGAACACGTGCGATGCCTTAACTCATTCCCTTTGACAGCATTAATGACGCTCGCACTCATGAGCGCAGACAGAGCTCCTCAAACGCTTCAGTTCGGCGCTCTGGCCTGATTTCTGACAATCTGACATTAAATAATAAAAAGCAACTGAGGGCAGGTGTCCAGCTTATTAAGCGAGTCCATTTGATGCGGTGACTAACGATCTGATCAGGGGGATGAAGACACCCTCGGGAGATATTGGTGGAAAAAACAAAACCAAAGTGAATCAGGACTAAAGCTAAAATAAACTGGACTCCAGCATCAGATTTGACTCATCAGTGCCTAATTAAAGAGGACAAGAAATAACAAGCCCACACCAGGCTTTAGAGATGGACTGTGATGGAGCGAGAGAGAGAGAGTGTAATAAAGGGACGTAACATGCCTGGACTCATTAGAAGGGACACGTCTCCGGGGGGTTTGGAGGGGCAGCAGGTGGAAACTCTATACTGTGAGAAATCAAATCGAGACATGAAGAAACAAGCCCCTCTGATCCATTAGCTCGTCTCAGAAATATCATGCAATATTAATCACAACAGCGCCTCCCAATCCTCCGAGCGTGACGTGTAATGCGTTCAAGTGGCCAGCAGAGGCATCTATCTGTACGCAGGTGTGTTTACATTTAGGGCTGATAAAGCAAACAGACGGCTGCTATAAAGACTACAGCTCAACTACTGCACCCTAAACCTGTGGAAAAACCAGATGAACATCCTGCATGGAAACCCTGTATCATCACGGTGTTTACAATTCTGTCTCTCACGCAGACGGAGGCTTTCAGTATTCACTGTCTCACACACACACACACACACACACACAGCAAACACTGACACATACATACCAACATCCATTGCTGATTAAAACAAGAGAGAAGAGACTGATTATCATAGCAGTTGTATTCAGTAGATGAAATATTACTTTCAAACAGCTAGAAGCAACAGTGAAAAGCTATTGTACTGAAAAACAAAAAGTGAAGGAGCTCCACTGACCCAGAGAGACATTTCTCCTGTGGAAAACATTACTGAGAGCCGTTACTGTGATCACTGGGAGCATTTTGTGAGTATGACAGAACTACAAAAGAAAAGCTAAAGCCTCCACATTCCCATAAATCAACCGGTCTACACCAATACCACATACAAGCAAAACATCCATTGTGATTTGGTTCCTTTTACTTTTGTTTAGAGGGCTTGACGGCAGGAATGTGTCACCACACAGAGTTTAAGAGTTACGAAAATGCAACAAAAAAAAGAAAAGACAAGAAAAAAACACCTACTGACTTTCCAGCTCAGAGTCTTCTGCTGTATTTGCACTGAGGTAAAAGTCAGTTTGCCGTTAGTATCTTTGCATCAGATTTGCTGATCAGATAAACATATCTTGTTAATTAGTGCCCATTCAATTTTTCTGCAATGTTGGAAGTAATTTTTTCATTCATTTTTCCCAGAATGCTCATGAATGACATAATCGAGTTAAAGATAATCTATATGAATCTATTGCTTTAAGGTTGTTTTTGTTCTTGTGTGTGTGTGAGCGAGAGGTTTAGGTTTACAAAGATGGCAATATCCAAAATCCTTGGAATATAATCCTTGGAAACAAGCTTATAAATCATACAGAAATAAGTTTTTGATTATATGGTTATATATAGAAACAATATATTTTAGGTTTATTGCAAAATACGCATATACATACACAATAATTTAACCATCTGAGGTCTAGGGGGTTTTGGGGGCCTGGAGAAGATTTGACATGCCCTGACTTTTGTGCTTTTGAAACACTGTTTGAAAACACTGTATTCAGCACAAACTAGGCTAGTATGCATGATTTCGTTTTTAGAAAACAACATTTATGCGTGATTAGTGAAAAACTAAAACTTTGAAGGCACTGAAATAAGGTCATAAAACACATACAGAATATTTGTTCACAAGACTGTCAAACCTGGAGCTTGGAGCCTAGAATTTTTGCTTCAAAATGATGTTAAAATTATCTTGTTTACTCAACAATATATTGAGTTACATTTTCTAACACCTATTTCATCAGAGATTAGACTCCGTACAGTTCAATAATTGATGATTATCATCACCAATATAAAGTAAAACAACCTACACCTAGATACAGGTTTCTGGGCTTCTGAGTTACAACAAATGTGTTTTAGAAACACACTGTTATAACAGCCAGAGAAAAGACCAAGACAGAAGTCAAGGGTCAAGAGCCCAACTAAAGCAAACACTGATCTCTAACATGGTTACTTCAAATGAAACAATAAATCAACATCTAAACCTTAGTTCATTCTCAATAAGATCTTCTGTAGACGTCTGACAGAAATAAAGTCAGTCTGGTTATTAATAAGTGGAGCTGGTGATGCTGTTTGTGGGGTTGTTTAATCAGATCTTGAGAGATTTCATGTATTTTATTTCAGTTGATTTCATCTAAGGCTGTGTCTGAAGTCAGTTGTAGTAGTTCTTGTGTTTCTCTTTTCTTCAGTGATTCTGTTTGTTAACAGCAGCTGTTCATCACTAATTCTCAATCAGCACTTAGTTAATCACTTAATTACTTGAATGCAAAGTTTCAAAACGTACATGGTTTAAATCAAGGCAATCTGTTTACTCAAACGGTTTGAGTTAAGTTACTTGTCAGGTTTTACAGTGCAATTTCTTTTGTCTGTTTTCTTAATTGCAGAATATTTATCATGTGCATCCAGTCCTTCGTGCTGTCTTTGCTGTAAACTGGTTTAAAGGGACACAAGTGAGAGACTTATTTACCCCCATTTGATAAAATTGTTTTGAAAAAAATTATTTTACATTTAGAAATTTCTAGAATCTCTGTTTCGGGTTTTTTATTAGTGTAAAAACTTTTCCAAATTACTTTTCCAAAATAAAAAAGTAAGTAATTGAAATTTTCACTTATTTTTCACAAAATCTTGAAGTGTTCCTGTAGCTCAGTGGTAGAGCATTGCATTAGCAAGCGCAAGGTTGTGTGTTTGTTTCCCCTGGAACACATGATAGGTGAAAATTGTTAGCCTGAATGCACTGTAAGACGCTTTGGATAAAAGTGTCTGCTAAATGCATTAATTTAATATTATTTAATTAAAATGCACTCAATAAAATGTACTTATTCGTTTTTTTATTTTTACCTAACTTAGTTAAGTAGATTTACTTAATTTCCAAATGTGTTAAATTTACATGAAAAATGCTTGTGCAAAAACTTGCCAAATAAAAATTAAGTAAATTTACTTATTGTTTTTTTCAGTGTAGCTAAAGAAACTGTAATCAAAATTTTAAAAACACTGCATAGTTTTCTTTTTATAAATAAAATAAACATTGAATCAATTAAAGTTATTAAATATATTTAGTCAAGATCAGTGAATGGTTTTCTTTTGTTCTTTGATTAACATTAATGACAGGCAGCGCGTTTATTAGGCTGTTGTCTCTTTAAGCAAAAATACTGTACATGTGTGTTTTCTTTCTCATCTGTTTTTGTTCACTTAAGACAAAAACAGCTGTGTTTATGATGATATACTGATGTAGTTTTCTGTGTATTGGTCAACAAATATGAAAGAAGTCAGTTTCGGCTTGGAACAACCTTTTTTACAGTTGAAATACAAGGAACGATCCGAGAACGGACACAAACCAGGAACCCGCAGCGCGACCACTGACCGCTGGTCTCTGTGCACACGCTTGAGCTTAATGTGCGCTGCACACAAACAGGGTGCAGACTCTTTACATTCCTGCACTTAATTGTTTTTAATCAAATTGAAATGCAAACGCAGGAATCATTAACCAGAATCGAAATGCACGCGACTTATCGAATACCCGGTCCTTAGAAATTTGGAACCTGTTCTAAAATGGAACCGGTTTTCGATACCCAACTCTTGTGACTGAGAGGGAAGAGTTACAAGAAAGAATGTAAGGACAAAATAAATGTATATATTTTATATTTGTAGTTTATTTAGAATATATTTAATTATCCCACAAATAAACTTGAGATTCACTTGCGAGTGCAGTTAAACAGTTTATTAGGAACAATCAAAGCTGACTTTCAAAGCTGATTATTTTTTTTGCATCATTACTCCAGTCACACAATCCTTCAGAAATCCTTTTAACAATCTGATTTTCTACAAATATATATATATATATATATATATATATATATATATATATATATATATATATATATATATATATATATATATAAATTAACATCACATAACTAGCATTTCCAAAGGGTATATTGTTTTTGAGCTCTTAGAAAAACTAAATGATAAACTACATTATTAATGTTATTTTGATAATAGTACTACAGTATAAAATTTAGATGTAAAACTTCATAATGTTTCACTTGATTATACACTTAGTCAGGAATTATAGTTTGGAAAAAGTCTAACTAGTAAAATGTTTACACGTTATGTGAAACCTAATACAAGTATATAAATTACAAAAAAAAAAAAGACTTATGTTTATGATCTCTGCTGAATAAAGTGCTTCATTCTTTTTTTCTGAGGAAATCCAAATCTCAAATCCTGAGGTCCAAATCAAATTATGTGTTATTCCTCTCATCGCGAAGCAAACAGTAAAATAAAAGAACTTGAAGAACATTCTCACTGCGTTGACTTCAGAATCAGAATCAGAATCAGAATCAGAATCAGAAAGAGCTTTATTGCCAAGTATGCTTGCGCATACAAGGAATTTGTTTTAGTGACATAAGCTTCCAGTACACAGAGACCACAACACACAGACAAAAAAAAAAAAAAAAAAAAAATTTACAGGAGATTTACAAATTGGCAAATATATAAGTGTATAAACAATTGTGCTATAAATGATAATGGAATAGGATTGAGTGAGATGCAGGAATGTTCTAGGATGGAGGGGTAACAAATAAATATAAGGATATTGCACATTTTTACATAAGTTTAAGTGGGAAACATTTAACTGTTCATGAGGTAGATTGCCTGGGGGAAGAAACTATTCTTGTGCCTTGCTGTTCTTGTATTTGCGGCTCTGAGGCGCCGGCCAGATGGCAAAAGTTCAAAGATGGGGTGACTTGGATGTGAGGGATCCAGAGTGATTTTCTGAGCCCTTTTCCTCACTCCGGATGTGTACAGTTCTTGGAGGGTGGGCAGGGGAGCACCAATAATCCTTTCAGCAGTCCGAACAGTTCTCTGTAGTCTTCTGATATCTGATTTTGTTGCTGAACCAAACCAGACAGTAATTGAGGTACACAGTACAGACTCAATGACGGCTGAGTAGAACTGTTTCAGCAGCTCCTGTGGCAGGTTAAACTTCCTCAGCTGGCGAAGGAAGTACAACCTTTGTTGGGCTTTTTTCACAATGGAGCCGATGTGATTGTCCCACTTCAGGTCCTGAGAGATGGTGGTTCCCAAGAATCTGAATGACTCCACTGCAGTCACAGTGCTGTTCATGATGGTGAGTGGGGAAAGTGCAGGGGGGTTTCTCCTAAAGTCCACAGTCATCTCCACTGTTTTGAGCGTGTTCAGCTCCAGGTTGTTAAGACTGCACCAGACAGCCAGCTGCTCAACCTCCTGTCTGTTAGCAGACTCGTCACCGTCCTGGATGAGGCCGATGACTGTAGTGTCGTCTGCAAACTTCAGGAGCTTGACAGAGGGGTCTTTAGAGGTGCAGTCGTTGGTGTACAGGGAGAAGAGCAGAGGGGAGAGAACACATCCCTGAGGGGCACCAGTGTTAGTGGAGCAGCTGTTTGACATGAATTTCCCCAGTCTCACTAACTGTTGCCTATCTGTCAGAAAGCTGGTGATCCACTGACAAATAGAGCTAGGAACAGAGAGCTGGGTCAGTTTGGTCTGGAGGGTTGTTGGGATGATGGTGTTGAAAGCCGAACTAAAGTCCACAAACAGGATCCTCACATAAGTCCCTGTTTTGTCCAGATGTTGCAGGATGAAGTGCAATGCCATGTTGATTGCATCATCCACGGACCTGTTTGCTCGGTATGCAAACTGCAGCGAGTCCAGTAAGGGTCCAGTGATGTCCTTCAGATAAGCCAGAACCAGTTTTTCAAACGACTTCATGACGACAGACGTTAGAGCCACAGGTCTGTAGTCGTTAAGTCCTGTTATCTTGGGTTTCTTTGGATCGACTTCTGTTGTGTATTCAAGCCGCACGCTTCAGTGAAACATTAGAATCTGAATAGGGCGTTCAGCACGGGGGCGTGGTCACATTAGATATAATGAAGGGAGACGTGAAAAACGGACATCGCGTTGTTTTCATATGGATTACTTTATCACAGAATATCTATTTTCAGCGGCACTTGTTTAGTTTAAAAGTAGACATGTCAGGCTTTCTATAGATATCTCTCTCATGTCTCTTCGTTGAGTATTCACGGAGTTACAGTTCATTTTAATGACGTGTTTGTAAATGAAGATCAGCGCAGACGAAGGCTGCAGACAGCACACCTTGTTTGTTATCTTTATATTACAAATGCACAAAGTTTTATTGTTATTATGTCTGTATCCAAAAAAAAGTAGACCCTTTACAGATTCGATTGATGTATTGCTCTTATCCGTACGATCAAAACTGAAAGTGTAATTTAAGTTATTTTTGGGGATATCAGGATATCTTATAACGCGTATACACGGGGATCGACCCCAGAAGGTTAAAGGTCTATAAACTAGTGTTAAACATCAATTTCCCAACCTGACTGCTTCATTCTATAGAAAATATACTGACACTGCAGCTTTTGATTGGTTGAAGGATTTGCATACCTGATACTCATTGGGCCAGAAAGTGCTGACAGCGAGCTCCGCCTTCATCCAGCCTTTGCCTGTGCAGGAAGTGACGTTCCAGATGGGATTGGACAGTGGCCCTTTATTGACCTTCACCAGGATGTTGAGAGTCCCGGGGCTGGAGCCATCGGGGCAGTACAGGAGATAGTTGAAGTCGATGCAGTGAGTGTCGTTTTCTTTCATCACAGGCAGCTGCAGGCGAGCCTTTTCTCCGTAATCATGCTGTGAGGTGTCCACCATCATGTATGAGCCTGAAGGGCAACAAGAACCAAGATAGAAAACACAGGTGAGCTGGGATTATGCACTCTTTTTTTGCTATCTACTCCCTATATAGGCAGCATCCTCACCAAAATGGAGCCTCATTAGTGTAATTTAGAGCTTATGAGCAGCACTGCATCTTATGGAGTTTTGAGGTTAGTAGGGCTGGGATGATAAATCGATGCAACGCTATTTATGGATCGATTCTGAGAATTTGGGAACGCATCGTGATTCTCTCTCGAATCAATTGTGAGCTTAGTTTTTAACAGCTGATTGCAGCTAGTTTATAACCCCACACCTAAATGCGAACAAAGAAGAACGCTTGAGTGTTCGACTGAGTAATGTAAGTGTTCAAATGTACTTGCCCCTCAGCTTTTATGCGTTTATGACGCAAGATGAATGTATTTTCAAACTTGATGAATGATTATTTTAGGTTCAAGTGGTGCATATGTAAGAAATTAGAAGCAAGCAGAATACGGCGGTTTCTAAACCACACAGTGCCATCTGCTGTTAAAAACTAAGATCAGAATCAATTCCATTTTTCGATTCGCGATGCATCGATTTATTGTCACAGCCCTAGACGTTAGCATATTGCAATATGTAACAGGGAATTTTTTTCCCAGTTGCAAAGCATTTTGGGATTAACGATTCAATGATTCTTAAAGTCAAGATTGATTTTTTTTACTTCATGCATGAAATTTTCTCTCTGAACTTAACATGTCTGTAATCTTCCCAAATGAACTGAATCGAAGGCTTGTGCAACAAAACTGAATCAGCTGCCCAGAAACCATATTTTGTGTTGTAAAAAAAAAAAAAACATAAATAAAAAAAATAAAAAATAAAAAAAAGAGTACACTACACTATAAAGTGTAAAACTACACCAAGGAATATACAAAATGTTGAGTGAAAAAAACATTTGCTAGAAACCAAGTGAAGAAAACAAATCGTTTGAGAACTCATGTGGGATTCTAGCAGGAATGCACCGAGATATAAACTCAGGCATGAGGACCCAATATTTCTGAAGAATCAAAGACTCACTCGTACACTTGGCAGTTGGCCGTGTGCTGATTACTGAACACTTTTCTAACCACTCCACCGGAGAAACGGTCCACACAATCGGCCAAGACGCACAGGCCCATATAGGATATGGTTCCTGTTATTTAACCATGTGATTGCACTGAGAGGAAACTGTTTCAAATCTCAAACACCCAGAGGATGTACATCAGGCGGAGAGAGGACAGACTTCACCACCATTTGTCCAAACGAGCGTACATCTGTTCATCTATCTCTCCACAGCCAGGAAGAGGGATGACCAGCTCTCTCTCTTTGATCCCCATCTTCTGTCAGAGATACCATCTACATGAAATCCACCCTCTTTACGGTCTAAACAAACGGCCCTGGCCATGCTGTGTGCTCTTCATCAGCTGCGTGTTATTCCAGATTCAGACTCTTTCAAGTGTTGGAACTTTCTCTGTCTCTGAAATGACTTTTTCCCCTGATTTAACCATTGGACATGTGGGTGAGGAAAAATAATCTTACATAAAACATGAAGACCTGACTCTCAGATGCACCCAAGGCCACTGTAAAATGCTAATAAACACATGGATCTGAATGAAACAAAGCCATTTATATATGAATAAGACATGTTTTACAATATCTCAGTAAGATAAAAGTAAATCAATTGTAAATAAGCAAATGCTTTTCTTGTGAACTTTCTATTCATCAAAGAATAAAAAAACAACATGTCACGGTTTCTGTAGAAATATTGGGACGCACAACTGTATTCACAATTGATGATAATCAAAAATGTTTCTCGAGCAGTAAATCATCATATTATTCTGATTTCTGAAGATCATGTGACACTAAAGACTGGAGGAGTGATGCTGAAAATACAGCGGAGCATCACAGAAATACATTACACTGTACAAAAAAATATTACTAAAAAAAAGTTAACATTGTAATAATAAAATAAAATAAAATAAAATAAAAAAAACAGCCTCGCTGGACAGAAAATGATCAAACTGACCCCAAACTACTGAATGGCATTCTCTATATCACCTGCTGGAACGATTTTATTACAAATATTATTATTACTACATGTAAATCGTAATTAAAAATATTTTATTGTATCAGTGTTTGTATAATAAGACACTTGTCCTGTGCACTTGATTTTACTATCAAATTCACTTCTCACTTGTAACGCAAAACATAGAGGCATATATTAAAGGTACAATTTGTAAGATATTTGCAGGAAATATCCCAAAACCACTAGGCTAGTCTTATATATTTTGTCCAGTTGATTACTAACAATATCTCTGATGGTTTCTACTACTTGTAAATCATGAGAAAATCCCCATTCTAAACAGTGACACGGGGCAGTGCAGTCGCCTGTCAGTGACGTTAGTTCCCCTTTGTTCCCGCCTTTACTGACGTAGAAACCACATGACAACAGTGTCCTGGACAAATGCGGAAGTAGTGTCTAGTGTCCAGCAAACCACTAGCTTGCTTTTAAGAAGTTCCTTATTTACTTCTTGCATGTTTTATGGTGGATTGTGTTACTTATTTATGTAACATAATTACTGTTTACAGTCTGCCGCTGGTTCTGTTGACAAGGACAGCTCTCGTAAACATAAGCGTACAGGCCAACCAAAGACCCTAGAAGAGTTTGGGAAAAGAGGAGAGAAAGAGCGAGGATCAATATCGGTGTTGCATTTTCTAGATGGAGAGAGCGTCGCGACATACTTCAACTAGAAAGAGATGCCGATCTCGCTTGTGTTTTACTCGACATGCGAGTTGTTTTGATGCGTATCTTTACAGAAAACGTATGTTATGATCAACAAGATTAGTATTAGTATTATTACTATCCATAGTCTTATCACGTCTTTGCAATGACTTCTAATGTAATCTACTCGCGTAAATCGTTGAACTCGCGTTAAATCCATGATTTATCTTAGTCAGCGGTTGGGTAGAAGACAACAAATCCCATCATACACACTCCTTCTTAGCGTCATCAAACCATGCGGTTGTTATTGTGTTGGTAGTGCGAGCTCTAGTGGCAGTAGTGGCAGGTCCTACAACCTGTACCTTTAACCAATAATTTTTGTCCAATATCCACTAAATCCCCACAGCTAAATTGAGGTACATAACACTGTGTACATTAAATGAGTTGTGAATGGCTCTATTTATATGGAAAAAAATAATGACAAATGTCTTAAAAAAGAAAAAGCATGCTGTGATGCTAAGCCTGACTCTAAGCCTGAAAAATACTGCATTGTATTAACAGTGAGTGCATTACAATGCCTTGTATTTTCAGGGCTTGCATTTTTAGGGTCTGAAATTTAGCTACATTATCTATATAATAATAATAATAATAATCTATATAATATCGAATATAGTCAATATTTCAAGTTAAAACAATTCAGACACATTTTAATAATTAAAAATTAAATAATTCAAATTCACCTACCAGAATTCACTTCTGAAATATTCAGAAATATTGTTTAAAATTACGATGAATAATATTCGACAGACAATTTTCTATCCAGTTTATTTCAGTTCTAAAATTAGCTTCCACAAATTTAGTGGTTAAAATTCTGCAGAAAGTTTGCCATTGCACATCCGGGCGCTGCAGGAATAGCAGCAGAGCACCGATGCGTGATCTCCAGCTGCTGTCAGTTGCTCACCAGCAGGTGGCGCAAGCGGCTGTTGATGAAGACCAAATTAAGTCATTCATTCACAAAAACTGATCTGCAGAAATTGTGCTGAATGGTTGTAATAACACCTGCATTTTCTTGATTGCATTTAGCCATTTGCAAATTTCCATCATACTTTCATCGCTGTCAAAACATTAATTTCTTATTAAAACAACAACAACAACAACAACAACAAAACTTCCTTTCAAAAGATGTGGCTACACCACCACTAAAAGGGATAGTTCACCCTAAAATGAAAATGTGCTTTTAATTTCTCTCAGGCCATCCAGGATGTGGGTGACTAGTTTTCTTCAGTAGAAAAGTAAAGAAGATTTTTAGTTGAAACCGTGGTTCATAAAATGCAATTCAGCAGCTACCGACACTTAAGAGTCAAAAGAGCCCGCCCAAAAAACAATTCTGCATACGCCGCTGCTGCTGGGCTTTATTTTTTTTTTTTTGTAATAGTACACATGCTTATTATTTACCAAATATATAACTACATGTGCATGGATTTCTATATTTATGATTTTCTGTAAAGACAGCCAGATGAAAGTAGCACAGTTATGAACAAAAGAAATTACTTGGCTGAGAAAAACTATTATACAGCAAATATTAGAGCACACAACGTCTTAATGGCTGCAGGTGAGAACATCGATGTGGATGTCAGAAGGTGTGTGTGTCCCGCCGTTTCCTCTATAAACACCCGTTGGGTAAACACTCATTTCTCACACAGGCTCCAGGCAATTCCAAAGGTCAAAGGTTGGTCGCATGAACTAAACGGCGCATCCAGATGGCACAAGCCTTCAAGCAAGAGTTACTGGCAGAAAATGAAACTGGTTCATGAGCGATCTTTGATTTATTTAAGTGCTTCCTTATGAACATGAGCTGGAGAGTTTGGAGAAGGATTGTGTGAACTGCTCATTAATCACTTCAGTGCAAACGAAGAAGAAAACGATGAGAGCGACAGAGGAAAGAGGACAGAAGGCTCGACATATTAGACGATTGAGTTTGGCCGTCTCTCAAAACCACAAGAACACATGAACATGAGTTCAGATCCACAAAGCTCAGATCTGAGGCTGGATTAGTGAGTACAGAGCTGTGGTTTATGTTAAGGGCCATGTACACTACATTTTCAGCCAAAAATGTTGTGTTTTGCCTGTTTGTTTACACGACAACTGCGTTTTGGGGACTGAAAATGCATATTTCTGAAAAACGAGAGAGCATTTGATTGGACAACAATCTGCTTAAGCCCCTGAGTGCAAGATGATGTCATCAATACTGCTTACACAGAAATGTGCATACAGTATCTGCTAAAAGTACACTAGCACACAGATGACCACAAAGCTAATTAACATGGACACATCACAAAACTCATGGGGTCTTTGAAGAACGGTTCAGCTTGTGAGCTTGAAAAGATAGCAATTTAAAGAGCAACTTCACACACAGTGGAAAATAGGACAGCACTTTCAAAAAGTCCAAAAGAGACTTTACAATAACAAAAAAGCTAATGATTTCTCTCAAAACCGAATTCAATAAAGCACAGAACACACCTATTTCAGTTTGATTTGCTGCTCATTTCACATGTTAAGGGTGCATGTGCTGAAATCGAGCACACACTCTGTGATTTCAGTGATGTTTTTGTTAAATAGCTCTCACTGAACCAGTAAATCGTATGCGTGTGTAAAGCCAAAGCTCAGGATTTATGTATGGTCCGATCCTTGAGCAGCAACTTGACTGCTCACACTATAAATGTGAAATAAACACATGGGACCCATGGAATTATATAGCCGCCATTGCTTCTGTCCAAACCATGTTTCCCTTCAGTGAGGGAGAAAACACTGAGTTTAGGGCAGACGCTTCATAGCTCTTCCACTTCATACTAAAAGACTGACACTGAATGAACTAAACTAATTCCCCATGCCTTAAATCAGTTAAAAAACAGCAGGTCACCACTGCTCAACTTCTTTAATTCAAGAGGTGGAGACTACTAAATCAAGGAGCGGAATAGAGAGACAGAAAGAGACTGAGAAACAAGACAGTGAGAAACAGAGAAGAAAACTAACATCATGACATCAACTACTGATGGTGTGATGTAAAACAGATCTCCGCGTAGGAGTTCAACATGAGCACAGAGAGCAAATCCTCCGTCAATGTGAAATGTGCAGCGCATTAGTGTGTTCAGAAGTCTGGTTTCCAAGTCACTCCTCAGTGGAATCAGTGCATGACTGAGCAGAAAAAACACACTTGTACAGGATGCCAAAACCACAGAGAGTCAAACACATGCAGACGCAATCAGAAACACTTCATAGAGCCCAGTCTACACTTTCAGAGCAGTTGATTTTGTTCCCTGGAGTCAGCTTAGAAGTCCACTAATGTTAGTCAAGTTTCTTGCACAATACTTTGCAGATATGATCAAATTACCTTGTGTTTTTGATTTTTTTAGTTTTTGCTACAAATCCTTTCAGATTTCTAAATATGTAAATGAGCTCTGCAGTAACTTGCTAAATTTGTGTAAATGTTGTTCAAACTAGCTGCGAGACAAAACTGATTTAAACACAGATTTGCAGTGCTGACACTAATTATCAAGGTAATCAAATGTACTGTTGTAATCACATTTACGGCAGATTCGTTATCCTGTAATTCTACAGGGGCTCCATCAGACTAGTTGTATTCACTGAATGACCAAAGGCACAGCTTAAACGAGATCTCTCAGCATTCAGAGAGGAAGCAGACCTGTCAGACGCATCCCATCCGAGCTCTCTTTGATTGCTCATGAAATCTGAATAACTGAAATGGGCGGTTGGGTTTTTGGCAGTGATGTAAAATGCAGGCATTCACATTCAGATCCCTGCCGCTCCGGCCCCAGAGCTCATCTGCTGCGCAGAGAGGAAGCGCTCAACCTTCAGCGGAGGAAAAAACCTACAAATTAAATTAATTCATAATGAGTCATTCTGTGGCATTAAACACAGCGTTAATGACCATTTACCATAATACCAGGGTTACTGCCATTACAAAAAAATGTCATCAAAACAAATGTGAAATAAAACAACTAATTCTGGAAGCTTCTCATACTGACTGAAGGAGATCTTGCACTGATTTCACAGCAGTAAATCAACTAGCATTTTTGGCAGAAACTACATTTTCGCAAAAAATTGAAATGCATAGTAGCCATTATCTAAATAAGGCTGATGAAGTAGATGAGAGGCGTCAAAACACCATCTCAGTGCAACACTAACGCTGTCACAACATCCTCAACAAGATGGCTGACAGAAGATGCTCAAGATGGCTGTCACACTTCCCACAACCCTAACACGACCGCTCCGCGCCAACAGCCAGAGCACAAACTGCCTACGCCACCTCTGCAACACTCAAACACTTCAGTCCCAACTGTTCGGCTTCTTTAAAAGCGCTCTCGTTTTACAGGCTGGTGCGGCGCGCTGTCCTTCATGGCAGTGACCCATATTAACAGGAACGGTCCCTTTTGTCAGGCAAACACCGGCCAGGAGATGTAGAGCGGAAAAGCTCTGTCACTGTGCTCAAACACTCGTCCTTCACAAAGATCTTCAGAACTCAAGCCCTTTAAAAAGCACTTAACCAGTCGTTCAGAGCCACCAGCACTACGATCCAGCCACAAGAGTTTCAGGAGCAGGACAGTTTTGTAGTGTACAAAATGTACAATTAAAAAGGTTTTCAAAATAATATATTTTGTCCAAAGCTAAATTATACAGTAAAAAAAATCACAAATTACAAAACACTGAATAGTGTGTAGCCTTACATCAATGTGCTCAGATTATCACTCAAAGTTCCTTCTAGCCATTTGTCCTTAATGTGTCCGTATTTTGCTCACTTCTGGTGTTTATCACTTCTGTATAAATGAGGACCTGTCTTTAGTGAGAATTACTACTGTACCGTCAACGTAACCTTTCTTTTTTATATATATATATATATATATATAAATTGCTAATATGTGACCCTGCAGCACAAAAGCAGTCTTAAGTCTCTGGGGTATATTTGTAGAAATAGACAAAAATACATTGTATGGGTCAAAATTATAGATTTTTCTTTTATGCCAATAATCATTAGGATATTTAGTAAAGATCATGTTCCATGAAGATATTTTGTTAATGTCCTACCATAAATATATAAAAATGTAATTTTTGATTAGTAATATGCATTGCTAGGATCTTCATTTGAACAACTTTAAAGATGATTTTCTCAATATTTAGATGTTTCTGCTCCCTCAGATTCCAGATTTTCTAATAGTTGTATCTCAGACAAATATTGTCCTCCGAACAAACCACACATCAATGAAGAGATGATTTATTCTCAGTTTCCAACAGTTGCCCCTTATGACTGGTTTTGTGGTCCACGGTCACATATAATTAAAAAGCCACTCTTTAACTCTTTAACTGTCCCTCCCAGTTTTGAACATAGACATGAAAGTGCATTATCCAAACTTAAAATTGTATAATTCAGGAATGATTTTTTTTTTTTTATGATTTTGATGTACCATTTCCATGGTAATGCAGTGTCTGATTTTAAAATGGTTTTCAAATGATGAATTTTGGGATTTTAAGCTTTCAATTGATATTTAATTTATGATGATTTCTAAAGCGTGATAGGGAAAATGCATTATAGCGCTCATCTGAATGCCTCTGATTGGCCTTTACGTTTATAAACTCATGTGAGATTGGTTATAACAATCAACACTGTAAAAACACAGAAATGGAAATCTGATAGAACAAATAAGTCCTAATATTAATTACAAATGCTGGACTTTTGGTAGTTCCTAGGATAGCAAAGTCCACTAAAGGAGGTAGAGCTTTTTCACATTTGGCTCCCAAACTCTGGAATAGCCTTCCTGATAATGTTCGGGGTTCAGACACACTCTCTCTGTTTAAATCTAGATTAAAAACACATCTCTTTCGCCAAGCATTCGAATAATGTATCTCTTAAATTGTGAGTGTAGTTGCATCTGCATTTTTATTCTTTAGCTTGGGTTAAACTAATTAATTTTACTTTGTTGGAACAGCAGCTATGCTAGTATTGCTACTTACTATGCAATCATATAATAATTGGTGTTAATAATATTCATCGTCTGGTTGACTACAACTTGTATACATTGTTCTGAAAATCCTGTCATACGTGCACAAACTGAGATCCACTTATAAGTTTTACTAAATACTGTAGAAATGTAATTTTCTGTAAAGTTTATTTGCAATGATTTGTATCATAAAAAGTAGTATACAAATAAACTTGAATTGAATTGAATTGAACACAGTATTACTTGCCTGATGATAATAATAATAATCATCCACATCTCTGACTATCGTCGATACACAATATCGTCTACAGGCAAAATACTCCCATATACATCATACAACACAGTTTCAGTGTAGTTAGCTATTTTTAGCAAATGTTTGAAGTCTAGTAAACTCCTTTTTTTTCCCAAGCAATAATCTGACTGCAGTGTAGAAGCCATCAATCAAAAAAACTGTTTTAAAATAGTTTCCCATTAAACTGCTAAAGATATGGACCCCAAGCTCTGTGTAGGATGTGCAGAACATGACAGTAAAATAAAGCAGAGAGCAGGGTGGATGTGAAAGGGCATTTATAGGGTCAGGTCAGGTTTGTGTGTGCACTGCAGTAACCTTCAGTTGACAATATCATCAGACCAAACACTCCTCCTGGGGTTTTACAGCTGGAGATTTAGACAATCAGTGTATATGCATAAGCATCCTGAGGCCCTCAGCTGAGACTTCACAACTTTACATCTGAGCTGTTTCATAAAGAGACCACACGAACACCACTCAACTACATTTTTGATGTTTATGATAGCAGAGGGGCATACTTAAATGTCCTCTGGTAGAATGATTAATAAAGAAGATGAGAAACTGTCCGCCATTTCTTTCGGCATTTACCTTTTAAAAATCAAAATCAACCAACTCAAATATTTTCCAAATCCAGTGCTCAAGTAGATTTAATGCCACTGAACATCAGTAAAAAAAAAACGATCAGGAGGTGGATCACTTGAGCTTCAACGCCTGCAACTCCTCATTTACAACTTTGTGCATTTCAAACCGTCCCTGCCGGCTATGTCGGCCTAAATCACTAACCATCATTGAAAAGGAGCAACTTCTGGCTGCTTTTTTACAAAAAAAAAAAATAATAATAATAATACTATCAGTGTGAACAACCCTTCAGGCAGAATGATACAAAAAACAAAAGTAGCATCAAATGTGTCTAATCCAGCATAACTCAAAATGCATCCCTGTAGGTGTAGAGAATCCTCTCCAGGCCTTGTGCTCACTTACTGTTACAATGAGTCACTCAGCCACACCGTCCAAACGACTCCCTCAAGGACTGAGACATCAAGCCATGCAGCTAGCGTCACTTAATGTTTGCAATTACCGGAAAAACACATCATGCAAATATGTTTGCATCACGTTATAAAAATGTTCTGTTTGCAGAGAGTGCAGGAATGGACCATAATGAACCTCGTGCACATCAGCTAATAATAAACCAATATAAATTAATGATCATTTTTAGTCCACATTTGTCTTCTTCTGTCCATCTCTTTGTTTTCCCCCTTTCCAAACTTCTCTGTTTTCCAGTCTTCCTTTTTTCCACATTTCTGTCTCTTTCTGTCCATCTTTTCCCCTGTATATTTGTATCTCTTTCTTTGCCCTTCCATCCTTCCCTTTTTTCCATGTTTATCGGTCTGTCCATTTTTTTGTCTTTTCCAGTCCAGTTCTCTGTCCAGTTTTTTTCCTGTCCATTTTTGTCTACATTTCTGTCTCTTTCTATCTATTCCTGTCTTTTCCCTTTTCATCTTTCTATCTTCCCCTGTTTATCTTTCTATCCACATTTCTGTTGTTCCTGTCCATCCTTTCATCTCATTCAGCTGTTCATTTTTGTCTTTTTTCTCTTTTCTCTTTCCTATCTATTTTGTCCACCTTTCTATCCATCTATCTCCCCGTTCCTGTGTTTTTCTGCAGAAAAAGCACTTCTTTTGATTGTCTGATATAAAAATGAAGACATGTAAACGCCCCATCTTTGTCAACTTTTCAGATGAGAGACGAGGCAAATGAGAGTCCTCCAAATGATGTTCTCAATTGAATGTAGCGAGAGAGAGTAGCTCACGAGGGCAGCTGTTCACACAAACACACCAGCAAACACTGTGAGAAATAAACCATATGATGTGATCTAATTTTTTTCTTTCTCTTTGGAGTGTCACAAGCTCTTGGTGCATGAAGAAGATCTGTAAAGTTGCAAAGACTAAAGTCTCAAATCCAAAGAGATATTCTTTATACAATTTAAGACTCGCCCCCCCCCCCAAACGACATGCCTCTACATGTCTGTGTCACTATGTAGGAAGATTTGCATAACCCCGCCCAGATGTTAACGCAAAGAAAGAAGGCATAAGTTTTATTCTTATTGTGTGATGCTGTTTGTTTAGAAAGTGAAACTACTTTGTTTGTCTTTCCAAAAGAGGACACTACTAGAAATCATGTTTATATCACGTTTATAATGAGTTTTGTGTTTATGTCTCGTCGCTCTGGTCGGACAGGGCATCACAATATGTAAAGGGGCGTAACATTTCCGTCACACGCTTGAAGTATTCAGCCAATCACAACGCACTGGAAAGCTGGCCAATCAAAGCACACCTTGCTTTTCAGACCAATGAGTTTTGTAAATATCGATGCGGTTCAGAAGGTGGGGCATAGAGGAGAAACAATAATGTACAGTATGTGGAAAATAATGTTTTTTTTTTAACCTTAAAATGCATAAACACATTCCATTACACCACATATACAAAATAATGTTCTTTTAAGCAGCATCATATGACCCCTTTAATGAATTCATTCCTTCTAAATGCAGCAAAAATATCAAACCATCATTGCTTTCAATTAATTTGGTCAAATGTGTTAGTCAACAAATCTCCTCAAGATAGATTCAACAGCTATTATCATAAAAGCTGCAATGCTGTTCTCCTACAGGTCCTCTACTAGTGAAACACTACCTGACTGAAAGCAAGGTCTGACGACCTTCTCTGTTCTCCTGCCTTGATTAATAACTTAATATCTTATTAATTAGGAAATTTAGCTGAGAGTGAAATGCTTTAATTTCCCTGAGCAGAATCTCCTGTCTGAAAACGAGTGATTAAGCATCGGAGAGGTGAAAAGGGAAGGTCGCAACGCTCCACTCTCCCCTCTTGTTCGCTTCTTCTTTGAGAGCATTTAAAAAGCTTAATTGTGTCACGTATGACAGTACTTTGACCTAAGCCTTTCCCCCCCTTCGGCACTCCACACGTTTTGTCATGTAAATGGCAAAGTATTTTCAGATCCCATCCGAGGAGTGTTCAGAGAGCTGGAACAGCAGTTGAAGGAAGATTAATGTTCTGTTACCTGCCTATTTTCTCTCAACTTCTTCAGTTCTTCGGTAATGGCTTTTACCCTGACATGATAAGACGGCGCTGCAAATTTGTTCAAATGTTAGCAGCCCATTAAAACATTCTTAAATCTGCCTTACTGTTTAAACAAGCCCAAGGGCAGATAAAACCATGCGTTTCCTCTCTCACTCTGTGTTCGCTCAAATTGGAGACTTGCCCCACTTGTCTCAGATTCTCCAACCGTGAGGTTAGCGAGGACGTTATTGCATGCAGTGGAATCTAAATCTAGTTTATTCCAGCTATGAGCAGGCGTGTCTGATGGACTCACCCTGGGGCAGGTCAGAGGGCAGGTAGGGCACTTCTTGAGCGCTGACGTGTGTCCAGTCGAAGTCGTCGTAAGGATCCTGCTGGTAGTCACATTGTGCTGGGCCGTCATCGAAGGTGCAGCCGCCTAGAACAGAGCGACATTATATACATGTTACAACTCCAACACAAATGCACAAATGTATTAGTACAGCACCTGACAGCTTTCGGTGAATGAGACACACACACAGTCTGTGACCACTGCTCTTTTTTGATACACAAAGTCACACTTTTAAACCCACCCAAATACATGTTCTACATGTTTTCTAGTACATCCTTCATTTGAACATCATTTGTTTGTTTTTTTACAAACTTATGTAATGTTTTTTTTTTTTTTCAAAGTGACATTATGTCAGATTAGGATTATGAATGCTAAATTTGATCACAGACTTTAATAATGTATTTTTATAATGTATTTATATGACAATTTCTTTAGTATCACATAAATACTGTTGCACATGATCATGCATATGAAGGGTATATGAATATGATATGTGACAGTAATAATCATTTAAGTGTTATACATCAAAGTACTGTCTGATACCGTCACTGTACCATGTCAGTACTTTTTGTCAGGGTAAATATCCCTACTGATGTACTGTATGTCAGAAGAACAGGAGACTCTCTGCACTTGCCCAAATCTAGTGCTCTAGTTTCCTCGTATCAAATGTCTGTTTGTGTTTCTGAAGCAGACAATCATGTTCTTACAACAACAATCCTTCTCTGACGCAGCGGCAGACTTTGTTACTCATTTACAGAGATTACTGATAGCTCAGTCTTATTGTGAGAACTGCAGGCGAAACAGGGTGATAATGAGTACTAGCACATAGTCAAAGACTCAAATCAGCTAACAGGAGCTTTATAAACCTCTTACAGTCACACAGACCTGCAGAAAGCATAAATCATCTGTGTGTTCATGCCGTTATGAACACACAGAAGCAGCCGGTTTGATATGTTAGAGTCGTGGTGTGACAGTAGTGTATTACACACTTACAACATAAAGGACAGTGTTCCCATCAAGAGTGTGTCACATCCTGCTGCCATTCTCCCTGCCAATATCCGCCTGTGTGTGTGTGTGTGTGTGTGTGTGTCAAAACTAACTCCTCTTTTCAGTTCGTGAGTGTGAGTGTGAATTGTTCACACCCCACAGCATGCTGAATTGATGTTTGAATTGAAATGACAGGATGATGAATTTACTGAACTGCAATTCAAAGAAATTTACACAACAGATGAATTGCATTAGTAAAACACAAGCTTAGAGAACAGATTTAAATAATTATATAATTCATTTTGACTAATTATGCCAGTTTATTCCATGACATATATATATATATATATATATAAATATATATATATATATATTATGTACTAGGGGTGTAACGGTATGCAAAAATCACGGTTCGGTATGTACCTCGGTCACGGTTCGGTTCATTTTCGGTACAGTAAGGGAAAGAAATGCAAACATTAAACTGCAGGTTGTTTATTACTATACACTTTTTTTTTAAAATACTTTTTAATAAAATGTATATAAAACAAAAAAAAAGAATAAGAAATAAAATACTGCTGCAAAGTTCTCCACTAAATAAAATACTCTCAGTCTCAAACCAATATCATATAATAAAATATAAATAAATAACTATGATTACAGTGCAGCATTACCAATCCCAGCTTGTACGCCTGCTTCACCACAATCGTGCCTGACGCGGCCCTGGCGCGCTGCTGCTGCTGTTTTCCACGCGGCATGCGCGTCTCACGCAGGCAGTCTGCAAGCTCAGGCCACGCAGCAGTGTGTCACCGGCTTAGAATCAGCTGCAGGGCGGGATTTACGCTGAACGCAGAGACTTCTGCCACTTAATATGTTCGTTTGGAAACACGAAAATGTACTTATGTTCCGCAAACAAAATATTGCATTCAGTCATTCGGTACACACGTGCACCGTACCAAAAGCCCTGTACCGAAACGGTCCGGTACGAATACACGTACCGTTACACCCCTATTATGTACAATATATATTTTAAACTGCATAAGCATTTTATTTGCTGGTGCTCTTCCATCATGATCCATCAAATAAAATATATTACCATTAAAACTTTAATATACATTTCTAAACACACATACAGAGATTTTAAATTGATATTTCAGATTTTTATAGTATATGCATTTCATAGAGTGTTCATATGTGTGGTCTCAGATGGGAACTGCTGCAGTCATGGCACAGAACAGACATGAGAGTAGGCAGCAGGACGATCTGTCACCGCTCAACGTGTGTGTGTGTGTGTTTCAGTTTCTCATGCATGTCCTTTAGAATGCTCTATTAGCTGACAATTATCAGTACATTTGCAATGCTGAAGCAGGTGGATCTCTTAAAAATAATAATAATAATAATATATATATATATATAATAAAATATACCTAACACCATATTTTCAAAAAAAATTTGTATTCTATCCATTTGTTATTTGTTTTCTTTTTATTTATTATAAAATTAACAAAAGCAAAATAATAAAAAGAAAGTGAGAAAGAGCCTCTGTTTTTAATATTTGTTGGAAGGCATCTTTTTTATGGCTAAGGGTGAGCACTGGTGGAGTGATGCAGTACAGTACAGTAAAGTATGACAGATTGTGTTGATCTGCTGCATCCCCCCAAACCAACAATAAACTGCAAGGAACTGAGGCAAACATTTCAGCATTTTTATGGACTTTATGGGCACGTTTGTGCCGTTATTTGATTTGTTTAGTATAATAAAGTCCACCAGTGAGGTAAAGAAGAGTAAAATACAATCCCACCCACCAACATCTCCATCTCCTCCAATCTCTAACGTTCAACTACAACCTCCAGACTGGCCATTCATCTGAACAATTAACGATCAACATCTCGGAAAACTGTTTGACAGGCCATCATGACGGACTCAGAGCTTGTTAGTGACTCTGAAGCAGTGCATTCATTAGGTGAGGTTTTCTCACCTGTGTAAAGGTCAGACGCTCCGTGTTTTACATCCACTGACCTTTACAACCTCTCTGATTTCACAGAGAGAGCAGGAATCCAGACAGATGAAGGTGTTAATTAAACGGCCCTGCATAATGTTGGGAAAGAAATATCTGCAGCTTCCCAAGAGACCACACAAACTTATCTCTGCAGCGAGGGCTGTGACACGAGCCCAAAGTTACACATGGAAATGAGTCCTCATCGTTTAACAGATCTCTACGCCAGACAAAGTCACAACAAAAATTACAATAATCTCAACTTCGAGACACGAGCACATTTCACAGGTTTTCCTGTTGCAGGATAATACAATATGTAATGCGTTTTCATTTAATTTTAAGGGAATATCCTGTGCCAGTGTGGTGTAGACTAAGTTTTGTGCGAGTAAACACACTTTTACTACATTTTTGCGGGAAGTCGTGGCCTAATGGTTAGAGAGTCGGACTCCCAATCGAAAGGTTGTGAGTTCGAGTCCCGGGCCGGCAGGAATTGTGGGTGGGGGGAGTGCATGTACAGTTCTCTCTCCACCTTCAATACCACGACTTAGGTGCCCTTGAGCAAGGCATCGAACCCCCAACTGCTCCCCGGGCGCTGCAGCATAAATGGCTGCCCACTGCTCCGGGTGTGTGCTCACAGTGTGTGTGTGTGTTCACTGCTCTGTGTGTGTGCACTTCGGATGGGTTAAATGCAGAGCACAAATTCTGAGTATGGGTCACCATACTTGGCTGAATGTCACTTCACCTTTTTTTTACACTTCAAACAAATGCAAATTTAGGAAACGGCTGACAAGGACTTCTGCAAACAGACCGTTGCAAGAGTGGATTGAGTGTGTAAATGAACTAAAGAAGAAGACACAGAAGAAGACTTCCAGAGGGCAGGAGAGACGTCTGCACACTTAATATGACTGATTATAAAGGCAGACTAATAATACTGCTGTCATTTAATGCTAATCCATGGATTTAGTGCCGTGTCATGCTAAAATCATCTGAGACGCACAAAATTAAAAGACGTGTCATTTCTCATGCATCCAAGAGCTCTAATAAAAGTTGCATTATAAGCTAAGCCTCAAACCTCTAACAACACCATTTCATTTATTACTGATCAAATTGCCCATAAGCATGAAAATGTATGGGTGGGTTTTGTTTAAAAGTGCAAATATCACAAAAAAATTGTATATGCATGTTTATTATTTTTCGTTTTCTTTCTGGTTTTGTAATATTCATCCACTGAATCTTACTTTAACAGCATGCCATCGAATTCTGTTTAAATTAAAACATACATCTACATGGGTATCAACAAGGCACAGTGTTAGTGTTCTCGTCTTTAGTTCCTTTGTGAGTGCTGTATTTGCGAAAGGCCAGTGTGTGTATTTTTAAAACACTTAGCCAAATAAAGAGACTCCCAAACCAAAGCCAATCATCTTCAAATTCAAGACAAAATACAACAGCCACTGAATTGTCTCGCAGCGTTTAATTTATCTGCAGCACAGGAAATTGAGCTCCGTCCTCTGCCCACATTTGCACACACATAATCTTCTCCAGCATCAGAAACCCAAACACCTCCACACACCATCTGACTCTCTTTGACGTGCTTGGCTCCGCCGAGGGGCCGGAATAGCCATGGATATTTGGCCCGAGGACAGAACACTGACAACAACGCCGGCTTATGTGCAGAGGACAGAATTCATCTGCCTAAATGGGGCAGTGGCTATTCAGCAGCTCCAAATCGCCACAATCCCACTGCCTTATGCAGCAAATATCTTTCATAGCCCACCGAACGCTTGGCGTTTCACGGCGCGGCGCTCGGCTCATTGTGCAGGACAGACGGCCAGAGCGCTCCAGATGGGCCCGAGCATGGCTCCTGAATTCAGCGATGCTGCAAGGACACTAATGGGGATGATTTGCATACTAATCTATGGCTGCGAATTCAGCCTTGCTAATGAAATACAGTAATAGCCTGCTCCTCATTTGCATAATAAAATAATTATTGTGTCTGATAAAACCTCAAGGGCAAAGCCCGTTCGCAGTCCCCCAATAAACACGGGTTAACAACTCCATCCCCGCACGCTCATAAACACCCACTTATTAATAGTGATCAAGAAAGAGACTTTCCCTACAAATGTGCAGGACACAAATCAGCATCAGATCAGCCAACGTTCTAGAATTAAAACTCAGGAATCGATTCCTAATATTGCAAACTAGCCAGATGTGGAATACTGTATGGCGGGAGGGGATGGAATCAATCACAAAGCCATCAGCTCCTGAACCAGATTGAAAAACACAAATAATGATCCAATCAACATGAAGAAACACAGATAGTGCTTGTGTTATTTTGGGTGAAATTGGAAAATGTTATTTTACAGAAGGTTAGTCACAGACAGCGTCAGATTAATCAACTTCACTGGAGATCTCATAAATAAAAACTCCGCTCTGCACTGCTCTCTTTTATTATGTTTAGCTTTATTTCAGACCTTTGCCATTCATACCTACATTTCTAACCGTGAAAGCACAGTTTTTAACCCTGCAATGCTGCTAGAATGTTGTTTAGCAACCAATCGTAAACTCAATAATAGTTTCTTTGTTAAAAATTCATGAGCTTTACAAAGCTGCAACTCAAGTCTCTCCATGACTAAAATTAAAAGACAGCAAAAGATAAGCCATGTAGCACTAAAAATGACCTTGGTTTCACAATTTCACATGTGAAAGCCTGTAGCTGTACAGTATGAGGGGAAACGACTTCGGTGACTTTCAAAACCGAACGGACAGCTGTGATTACAGCTAAATGGCTTCTCTCACTTTTACCTAAAACAAAATGTTCAATTATGTAGAAATGACAAAAGCTGTCACTTGTCTGTAGGTAAACAACACGTGTCACTTCCTCCGCTGTGCCTGAGTGCTTCGATTCACGGCTGCAGAAAGCTATGAGCGCAGGTTTACGGCTGTTTTTGTGTGCTTTCGTCGAGTGGACTGAGAGTCTAATCTTGCTATTAACATTATTCCTGTGACAAGGGAGAAGCAGTCTTCCTGAAGGGCACAAAGTAGAGCAAAATGTTGAAAGCGCACACATTGTAAATGGATTTCCTACCAATTAAAATGGCTGAAAGCAACACCTTCAGAGACTGTCAAAATACTCCTTAACCCCCTCGATGAGAGCGCTGTCGGCGCACCTGCACAAAATCACTGAATCACTATACACACCACTGCCATTTGCATACCAATTAAAGAGCGCTGCCGTACACAGAGATAACAAAATACATCATTAAAATGCATCTGTCAAAAATAAACAACCAGGAATGAGGAGCATCATTTTCATTACTGTGTTACAGAATTTGGGGTCATAAAAATCCAACAAAATGGCTTAATTTTCTTAATGTACAATATAAATGGCTGTTTCCTGAGATTTGAGGCTGGGATACGGCCTGCACATGTTCAGGGCGAGATGATGTTTTACAGCCAGCCATTTGCTGGAAACCTCTGCTTGACATCAACATGGTCCTCTGACCTGCTCCAGCAGACCCATGCATCTGCCTTCAGTCTCACAAGGGGATCTACTCCATCCCTTGCTGGGGTGTGGGACGGGAGCGAAAGAGAGAAACTGAAATCAGACACTGGCACGTCTAAGAGGAGAGCCTTTGTGTAGTCCAGGCTGTTCTTCTGGAAAGGAGCCCTAAGCCCTAGTTAACACTGCATCTTTCTCAAAATAATGCAGTGACTGATATATAGTTGATTTATAATTATTTTCAAAGCGTTTAATGTGCTGTCATTATAAAAGAACTTCATTATTGTTTATTTAATTCTAACAGATACGTTTAAAAAAAAAAAAAAAAAAAAAAAAGAAGAAGAATGCTTCTTCTGGTCCAAAATAAGTTGAACAGCCTTTACTCACATTCTGGCCATCTCAATAAACACAAGGCACACTGATGCATGTATTGTCATGTTTTTGTGTTTATTGAGATGGCCAGAATGTAAATAAAGGCTTTTCAACTTGTTTTTTTTTTTTTTTTGTAATAGTTGCTTCAAACACAACCAAAGAGCACCTTCTTAATAAGCAACTAGCACTTTAAAATAATGTGTTTATCATTTCTACACTGGAGAGAATTGGTGTTGTTTCCAATAAAAGGGAACTTTATTGTTATCAGCTTCAGCTAATGGCCAAAATGTGTTGAAAAATATATTTGTCTCACTTGCCATTCTTTTAGTTAATTGTGAATTTTACTATCAGTATGTGACATTGTTTCCACACTAACTTTTTTTCAAAGTATGACACAATGTAATGCTAATATCCCTTCATTATATCGTATTCAATTACATAAATGACACACATCAAATACATTTTACAAGCTGTGTACAATTTAAAACTGCAAATTCTGACCAAAAAAGAGAGAGAGAGAGAAAGTGTGGATATGACTGTCTCTCATTTTACATCTTTATTCTAAAACAATTGTTAAATATTACATAATTATCTACTTTTATCTTACCTCACACTTTTTCACTATTAAAATGGGAGTATTTAGCTGGAATTAGTGCTCAGCTTCTTTAATTTGATTGGTCACCTCGAGCATTTTTGACATTTTCATCCTGAAAATGTAACTTTTTGAACTGTTTTTATCATCAGCAAAGAGAGTTGCAATTTAGCCACATCTAATTATTACTTGAGACATACAGTGTACATGAACATATTGTGTGAGATTATTGCATCCACTCGCTCTGTTGTAAAGCTGCTTACGCAATACACGTTTGTCGTGCTCTGTGTTGGGAGAATCAGCTTGTCACTGGAAAAGCTGGGGTATGTTGAAAACAGCCGAAGTACTGTCAGGACTCTGAAAATCAAAGAGTTTAACACTGACTCTTTTCTTCCATTGTCAAGCTCAAATAATCGAGAGCCCCCCGCAGGACGTTCACAGTCCCCAATCAAACACCACAGAGGCCTCCCTGCGTGCTGATTGGCCAGCTCTGATGATGTCACACAGGGCCCGGAGAGGCAGACATGAATTGAATTGCAGACGCACCTTCTCTTCACACACCGCCCTCCCAAACAAAGAGAGGGCGAGCCTGACCTACTCCACACAGCCTTTGATAACAGCTCTCTAAAGGCAGAAAGAGAGAAAGAGAGAAAGAGAGAGAGAGAGCTCTGGCTGCTTTACTGATGAGACGTCTCCTCTGTAGTTTAACCTGTCCCCACACTTTCCTTCCGCACCATTTTACAGAGCCCAGGAACAAAAGACGAGTCAGCAGCATATAATTACCCACAAACGTGTGCGACACTGCCAGCATGAATCCCTCGTTCTCACTTTTACTCAACGCCATCTCTCTCTCCAACAATAAAACACAGCCGTGCCACTCTACACGTGATTACCTGACACTTAAAAA